>NC_072034.1:7255000-7482500 GCF_027791375.1 Indicator indicator
GAGAGCTAATGAGTGTTTCAGGTAAGTTTAACATGGGACTTCTTTTCAAAGGGATTGGTAATGGGCATGCTACCATTGATGAGGAACTGGTCTGGTCTCCATGAAGTATTAATCTGGAGAAGTGGCCAGGAAGACCTTATTGAGGATTTTCAGTATTTAAAGAGGGCTTACAAGAAAAAAAGAATCTTTTTAGCAGAGTCTGTTGAAACAGGAAAGGGATAAAGGTTTTAAACTGAAAGAGGGGAGGTTTAGGCTAGGTAAAGGGAAGAAGTATTTTACAACCAGGCTGATGAAACACTGTCATGGGTGGCTCAGAGAGGTGGTAAATGTGCCATGCCTGGAACCATTCCAGATCAGGTTGGATGGGGCTCTGAGCAACCTGATCCAGTTGAAGATGTACCTGTCAAGTGTCCTGACAGTTGAAGATGTACCTGCTGACTGTCAGGGGGCTGGACTAGACAACCTTCAAAGATCCTTTTGAATCCAAACCATTCTATGATTCTGTCTTGTTAGAATTACTGCACTTGTCTTAATCTGAGGCTGGAGTTACTTTTCATTCAAAGTGACAGGGATGGGTAGTTCCTGCTCTCTCTCTTCATGGCCATATTATTTGTATTTTCTGCAACCTTCAAGTGACAAAAGGGATACAATGACCTGTTTGTTGTCTCCCAGCCAAACTGTCAGCTCAGCCAGGCCTGCAAATGAGCAACCTCAGAGATTTTCATCCATACAAGATACAGGGCACTTTATAAAGCCAACCCAGATCACTTCTCAGTCAAAAGCCACCCGTGAAGTGTCAGGCTACAGGAATCAATTCACACATGTTTTAATCAACTTGTAAGTTACACTGGATATATGGGAATAGTTAAATTTATAGAGCTTGGAGTCTGGCCCATTAAACTCTGTCTATACCAGTTTAACGTTTCTGGAAGCCTACATTCAGATTTGCCTCAGGTCATGATTGAAATGACTACTCCTGTTTCCAACTAAATACCAAGCACAGATCCATCAACGTGTACCAAAAACAGAGCAAATGCTTCTCATGCTGTCAGTGGGACTATGTATGGACCAGGGAGCACAGGAACATCCAACCACCTAGCCCACAGCTCTGCTCTGAGCCACTGGCTATTCACATGCAGGAGAACAAACCTTGCCAACCATACACAAGCAGAAAGGTGACTTGATACAATTAGCTGAGGGGAGATCCTGCTGTGTGCTGAAGTGAACTCGATTCCCAATTTAGACATTTTGGAAGCATCTACAGGTTTGCCTTTATCAACAACCACAACAGAAAAGGGTTTCTACTGCATTTTCTCTTGGAGCAAGATCTAGCATCAGCACATGTATGACAGCAATAACAGCCGAGTCTATGCAGGTACCACAGAAACCAGGGACAGAGGTTTTGCCAATCAGGACAGGAATGTTTATTTAAATGTAAGGAGAGAACCAGATCTGCAGCTGCCCTATCTGCAATGAGTCTCAGAGGGGTACCCAAGGCAAAAACTGACTGACTGGGAAAAAAAAAAAAAAAAACAACAACAACACACTTTGTGCCCTGTGAAACAGAGAAGGAAAAAACCCACCTCAACCTCTCGCCAAAATCTGCACTGCCTATATATTTTGGTTTCCCGGAGAGATGGCTACAGTGTGCATGCCTCAGGTTGCCCAGTGACAGGCAGCCTTATGTGCTGAATATCAACAGGAGAACTTCTGTAGGGAATTACCTCAACTATCTCCTTACCTTGACACCCACATAGCACACACTCAGGCTTTAGTGAGTCACGACCACTGGCCAGCCAACCATGGCTGCCATGCAGGGCAGGAGCTCTCCTCTCCCAGAGCCCCACAGCATCCCAGGAACCTCCAGCTCTGCCAGCTGAGCCTGGGAGAGCAAGGGCACCCCAGAGGCTCCAGTAGCCCCTGCTATCCCCACCTCCTTCATTTTGTGATCCCAGCAGTGGTGTTTGGCTCAGGGTGGTGAAGACACTGGTTTGCTGTCTTGGACACATGCTTTAAAGCAACAGCTGGTGGGTAAGGATACTCATCAAGCCTAAGAATTGCATGGGGGTTTTTCCCTAACAGAATAAGAAAGATCACATGGAGAGTCTTTAATAAACTAATGGCAACAGTTACAGGAATATAATAGGCAGATCTGTGAGGGTATTGGGTCAAAGCAAGAGTCACTATAACCATAGAAGCCTCATGTGAATTACTGCAAAACTAAACAAATAGGAAATACTTTTCAACTTCTCAGGTGCACAGAGTGTGCATCAAATTGCCATTACTGAGCCAAATTCTGCAGGAAGCTGGAGTAGTGTCATGGAGTGATTGCAGCTTCTTTTGGTACACACTCAACACCAGCTGATAGATAAACAGTTGTACAAAGACTGTTTTCAAAACACTGCCCTGCGTAGCCTGCATAACTGAGGTATGGTAATAAAAGTAGGTAGAATATGTAAGTTCCATATCTCATTCTATATTATATCCATCTGTACAGTCACCTGTGGATAAAGTATCCTGACTAGAGAAGTTGATTTTGATCTCCTTATCTCAGTTACATAGCAACAGCAAATATTCAGAAAGACCAAGAAAAATGGTAACAGTTGCTGGAAAAGTTTGTATGAAGATGATAAGTAAGAAAAGTAATTTTGTATTCAGTGTAGGAAGTCAGTAATAGGAAACATAACAGTTTGTGTAAAGCAAGGCTGGTGATAATGAGGGGATAACGAACCTGGGGCTCTTATTCATCTGTCTGTGCAATTTGACCTGAAAATAAAAAGGAAAACACACACATATACACTTCTGGTGCAGAATCAATCCCTTGGCATATGCAATCCCTGCCCATATTGCTGCAGCAGTAGGTGCAGATCACAATGTTTTACAAACACCATATAATTAACAACACTTGCTGAATCCAAAGTTTGCCCGGGAAAGCAACTCTCACACACAAGCTGACCATGTGTGAAAGCTGAGGAAGGAGTCTCACTTCATGCCAAGCAAATCCCTCTCCAGCTACTTTTTAATGAAATATTAAATCAAAACTCAACAAAACCTACTTGTGTTATAACGAGGAAAAGTAACTGAGAAAGAAAAGAGCTTTTAGTCCAAAGTTCTGGAGCATGTGAATATTTTCTTTCTGGAAGTTTGTTCTTTTTTGTTGTTGTTGTTTTAACACTGTGTTGGTCCCATCATAGGTATGATCAGGCTTACAAATGGATATTTTTTCCACCTGTGATGTGTGAAAGGCTATTTTGCAGACAAAAGACACCATATTTGTATTGGATACTCAGAAGTGACAAATTCAGCCTGATGTACTAATGCATCTAGTTCAAATGTCACCATAAGAAATCCACATTCCCTTTTTCACTTTTTCTTGCCTAGCTTGCTTTTATTTTTTAAATTGGAGGAAAAAAGTTAGAAAAATCATCAAATAACTTTGCAAGTCAGCTGGAATAATTTTGACTACCATCTGATTAATACCATTAGCCTAAATAAAGCAAGATGGAAGAAATGCAGCTAGGATTGCTAGTGGTGGAGTCACCATGCCTGAAGGCATTTAAAGGACCTGTAGATGTTCTAGATGTGCTGATGAGGGGCATGGTTTAGTGGTGACCTAGCAGTTGGATTTGATGATCTTAAAGATCCCTTTCAACCAAACTGATTCCATATATTTCCCATGAAGCTGGTAGCAAAGAAGGAGAGCTGGGAGCACACCCAGGGGTTGAACAGATAGAAATCTTGCAAACCAACTGCCTCGTGGCAGCAGCTATAGGGGACTAAAGTAACAACAGCTCCCCACATAATCACAACAAATTATTTTTAATCACAAACAGATGGGATTCATAATCAGTTTTCTAAAGTCAGTCTAATGAAGCCCCAGCAAATCCCAGCTGAAGAATTACTTTAGAGGGCAAGGGAATACCTATAGGTCAGTTTACATACCTTGGCAGCAACACACACCCCCCAATGGGGATATGCAGAAGGAAATAAGGTCACAAATTGGCAGGGTGGCAGTCGCCTGTACCAGTTTAAACAAAATTTGGTTGTTGGAAATCTCCATCTTAAGAGGCCAAATCAGCAACTCCTAGACCAAACTATGAATCTTCAACTCAAATGTTGTTTCCATCTGAACATATGGATATGAAACCTAGGCGTCCCCCAGAGGCACACAGGCAGGCAGCTTCAAGCTTTGAAAGCAAATGCCTCAGAAATGCTTGATGGAATGAAAATATGAAGTGGAATGGATTTGTGATGAATGTCAGGGGCTATTGAGCTCCCCTGTGCCTCTGGCAAATGGAACGGGTGCATTTGAGATGCACATGTCAATAGTGAAGGCAAGCACCCACCCTGTTAGAGATGCCACAGGGAGCAGTGGATGTGTGAGGCTTACCGTACAACTCCATCAAACACTCTTGGAGGACAGGAGAGCAGCACAAGGATGGACATGCATGACAGCGCTGCCTGCAGCAGCTGAACCTTGGTGACAGACTAGGCTCTGTCAGACTCTTCTTTGACAATCAGTTGCTCAACCTAACTAACTACTTGGCTATCTCCTGACATGACAAGACAATGTATGATATCATAGGGAGACCTTACTGAGGCTTTCATTCCCTATTAAGTAGCCAGGGACAGTCATTTTAGCAGGACCTGTTATGACAAGACAATAAGTGATGGTTTAAATCTGTAAGAGGAAAGATTTAGACTAGATAGAAGGAAGACATTTTTCACACTAAGGGTGATAAAACACTGGCACAGGTTGCCCAGAGAGGTGGTGGAAGCCCCATCCCTGGAAACATTCCAGATCAGGCCAGACCAGGCTCTGAGCAACCTGATCTAGCTGACCATGTCCCTGACCATTGTAGTAGGGCTGGATTAGATGACCTTTAAAGGTACCTCTAAGCCAAAACATTCTATGATTCTATGATCTCTACTTGCTACTGGATGGAATGGGTAGGATCTTGATAGATTTAAGCTGTCACTACCAATCACAGCTTGTGAAAATGCTGCTTTCCAGGTGGCACAAACAAATTCTGCTTGGAAATCCTTTCCTAGCGTGGTTTCTTGTGGCTGGGGGGAAAGATTTAATTTTTTTTCCAGTCTCAATGTGAGGGTATTTCAGATGCTGTGAGCAATCCACCAAATTGGACTAGATGCAGAAACAGTAGGAGGTAGCTCATAGCCAAACAACAAGAGAGAAAATAATGAAATACTAGGAGAGTGCTGGCCACTTCAGTCATCTAATGAAAATATTGACATTTATGGGAATCCACAGACAGAGTTAGACATAGTTGTGGTCTCCACTACTCTATCACTTTTCACAATGTTTTATTTCTGTTTACCTTCCAAAACAAACTACTGTAGCTAATATATTTATAATAATTAAAGAGGAGACAGCCAAGTTCGAGAGAAGAATGGCCTCTGAAATTCACACTTTTCCCAGCTGGAATGCTTAATTGGGCTGAGGGTTTCTTTTCTCTCCCTGATCAGATAGGAAAGCTGGGAAGAATGAACAGGGCCCCTAATTATCACTGGTGTAAGTTCATGAAAAGCAATGTGCTTACATGAGGGATTAATTTAATGCATTGTTATTTGCTAATCATGCAATTAGCAGTTAAATAACCAGAGCTACTATATTGCTCTATGGGTACTCATGAGTGTGCATGAATATGCATACATGAGAATTTCATATATGCCACCCTGATCCCTTCTAAAGCTGGAGGCTGTGCATGGTGTCCTGAACCAGTCTGATAACATGTATCTTGGGGACAATCTCTCTCCAGGCCTCAAAGCAGTTTTTGTGGTCTGTCATTGTACTGGAGCTGACAGAGCACAGATCATGCCCGGGAGGAGCAGGGAGACAGCTTCCTCAAAGAAAGGTCTAGGAATATTTTGCAACAGTCAAAAACTGCCCCAAACCTGAGGGGTTTCACTCCAGGAGGAACATGAGTGCAGTGAGTGTTACAAAGACATGACTCTGTCTGTGGTTTTGCAAGAGTGACTCAGGCTGATTGTCATGGCAGGAGAGTCTGTCCCATGCATGCACCGATTCCAATCCCTTAATCTCCATCAGGAAAACATTCTTTGCACCTTCTTGTAATTACTCAACAGGGAAGGTCTTGCTCAGCATGTAGCAGAATTCAGCTTATCATACTGCCTTCAATCTTGATGCCACCCTTCTGGATCTACTGGTGCTGAAGGCTTCCTCAAGATTTGCCCTTAGGATGCTCGTAAATGTGGCTGTCACAGCAAGGATGAGCGTCTATCAGCCTCTCAAAGGTTCTCACAGCTCTCCAGCCATGCTTTTCCATAGTGGGATTGGAGAGGTGGTTTCTTAGAGATAATCATGGTGTGGATCTGCCAGTTATGAGGTAATGTTTATTCCTTCTGGATCAAGAAATTGTCAGGAGAACGTGTTTCAAAGCCAAGGCACGCACATCTCCCCTTCCAAAACCAAGCTGTAGGCCCTTTCAGTAGTTAGCAACCTACTTTTCAGCACTTTGTGGCAGTCTGTTCCTTAAAAGTATTGATTTTGTTTCCAAACAAGTGACCAAGTAAATTAATAAAACCAGTCAAAGCCAAAACAAACAGTGAGGATTTCCTTAACTGAAGACTGAAGGGCTTAAAACCAGCCTGACACTCACCTTTTCCTATTGCTAAGAAGGAGATTAACTGACACGCAGGAGCAGCAGGCAGCAGAAATGCATTTCTGGCTGTCAACCTTTCTTTCAGGTTTTACATGATGTGACATGCACAAAAGAGTTCCTCAGGTTCTGTAGAGAGCCTGATGGAAAATAGTGACCTTGCCAGTGCAGCTTTCTCTCACCGTGGCAAATCTGTTCTCTTCTACAGCACTAACAAATGTTTGAAGGCTACTTCACAGCACTAACAAATACTACGTCTCCCATTCGCTCCTAACCAAACTCTTCTGCTATTTGCAAGCCCCAAGAGGTTGCCACACAGGTACTGGAATCAGTGGCTCATGATAAAAATAGGGAAGGACTGTGTGGCAGTGAAACATTTAAATAACTTTCCCCCCCCCCCCACCTAGAATGGCCTAACCATGCTTAGATTGGGGAAAAGGAAACTCATGTGAAATATTTAATTAGGGGAAAAGGAAACTCATGTGACATATTTAATGGGGGAAAAGGAAACTCATGTGACATATTTAATTAGGGGAAAAGGAAACTCATGTGACATATTTAATTAGGGGAAGAAAACTAATGTGAAATATTTAACTAGGGGAAGAAAACTAATGTGAAATATTTAACTGGGGGAAAGGAAACTCATGTGAAATATTTAATGGGGGAAAAGGAAACTCATGTGAAATATTTAATGGGGGAAAGGAAACTCATGTGAAATATTTAATTGGGGGAAAGGAAACTCATGTGAAATATTTAATTGGGGGAAAGGAAACTCATGTGAAATATTTAATGGGGGAAAAGGAAACTCATGTGAAATATTTAATGGGGGAAAAGGAAACTCATGTGAAATATTTAATTAGGGGAAGAAAACTAATGTGAAATATTTAACTGGGGGAAAGGAAACTAATGTGAAATATTTAATTGGGGAAAGGAAACTAATGTGAAATATTTTAATTGGGGAAAAGGAAACTCATGTGAAATATTTAATTAGGGGATGAAAACTAATGTGAAATATTTAATTGGGGAAAAGAAACTAATGTGAAATATTTAACTGGGGGAAAGGAAACTTATGTGAAATATTTAATTTTTTAAAGGATAATAGAAAAGATGAATTTTTCCGTCTACCAAATCTGAGGCTGAACATCTGATTTATGTAGCTTTATAAGTTATGTAGCAGTTATGCTGGAAAGGGATAATACATCTGTGATACCATAGCTTTAGAAGAATCATGATAGAGCTTTAAATCAAAATATTTTATGGTTTTCAATAACAAGCCTGAAATAATACAATGTGGCAATATAAGGATTCTACAACAGAAAAGGGATTAAAATAAAATATTCATAAACCAAATTAATCTCCATACATTCTCCTAATTTGATTTGGGCTCATGTTTGTGTGGCTATAGCTGTGACAGGTTACTGGTAAAAATGTTTGAATTCACTTGGGTGTCCTGTTCTTAGTGCAGGAATTTCCAAATCTGGAAAGCATTTAGGTTTTACAAAAGGATATGAGAAAACATTCCTGACAAAGCCTCCACACTTCTACAAGTTTTGAATCATGTGTTGCAAGCTGTGGAGCTCTCTGAGCAAGAATTGGAGAGCAGTGCATGGTCTGGTTCTCATCTTTCTCTGGTTCTTGGTATGGAATGGGTTCTTCACCATTCTGCTGAAGGCATGACAGCAGGGAGCCCTGCCCACCTTGCAGGAACCTCTGCCACATCATAGAATCAGGCAGGGTTGGAAGGGACCACAAGGATCATGTAGTTCCAACCTCCCTGCCATGGGTAGGGACACCTCACACTAAATCAGGCTGGCCAGAGCCTCATCCAGCCTGGCCTTAAACACCTCTAGCTGGAAAACCACTAGCAGACAAATATTAGGAGAACCCATTTCTTAAACCTGCTTTTCAAATTTCCTGTGTGGGTTTTTTTATTTTTTTTAATGACAATGATTTCTTCGTTTGTTTGGGTTTTTTTTTTTTTTTTTTCATTGTAGACTTTATCCCATGACCAGTTTTGGATGCTAATGGCTTGAGTTTTAGAAAATGAGCTTGCTGGTTATTTATGCCCTGTATCTCTATTTCAGTTATGCATTCAGCAGCTGGAGGCCATATGGTAAAGTTGGTCATTTTAAAGAGAGTGAAGACCTTTGCAGATAAGGGATAGGAAATAAGATCTTTTTTCCCCCCTATTTGGTTCCTAATCATATGCCATTAAAGAGAAATATATACGGAACAGGATATTTTTCCTTAATATTATGATTTACTATATAAAGTTTCAACCAGCAACTTGGGCCCTGATGTAAGAACCAAAGAAACAGCAGCCTCTGAGTACTTCAAGGGGGCTCATAAGGATGATGGGGACAGTCTTTTTTTTAGCAAGGCTTACTGCAACAGGACAAGGGTGATGCCTTTAAACTGAAAAAGGGAAATTTGGGCTGTATATAAGGAAGAAATTTTTTGCAATGAGAATGGTGAAACACTGACCCAGGTTACACAGAGAGGTGGTAGATGCCCCATCTCTAGAAGCATTCCAGGTGAGGTTGGACATCTAAATGTGCTCTAGTTAAAGATGTCCCTGCTTACTGCAGGAGGGTTGCACTAGATGATCTTTAAAGATCCCTTGAAATCCAAAGCATTTTGTGATTCTGTGAAATATTCTATTTTAGATTTGTGAGCAAGAAATTAAGGGGACTGATTTTTGTACTACCAGTTTGAAGGAGCTTGACCTTGAGCAGGACCTTCCTCCCATAGACAGAGTCATCATTTTTTGCTTTCTTCCCTTCCTCAGGAACATTTCTGGCTGGGAACCAGCTCATAAAAAGCCTGTTCCTGGCCACTGCCAGGAGATACACTAGAATGCTAATATACACCATATACAAATAAAAACAAAAGATACACTGTTTGCTTCATTTGGGTGGCCCATAATGGTAGGTCAGCTCTATGTACAACCTAAAGCAGCTTGTAGAGATCCAACAGAGAACCAGAGGACCCACCTGCCTTCCTGACAAGTGTCCTGCAGCAACCCTGCTACATAGAGAAGGTATCTTGACACTGTTGAGCTTAACTATTTACATGCAAGGTTCCCAAAAGCATGTGAGGTGCCCTACAAGAAGGAAGAAAAACAAACTAAATCTTGTTCCTGAAAGCTAACAGCCTGGAAACCTTCACATCCAGTTTTGAGGTGGCTGGATAAAGACAGCAGGGTACCATGCTTCCCTGACCCAACTTGGGTTTGGTCAGCAGAAGATGCAGAGTGAGGTAAGAAGTGAAGCAGACCTTATTTTATTTTCTCTTTCCCTCAGGAATGCAAATGGATTTGAGTTTCCAGCTAAGTATCAAAAATATGTATGTTCCACTTCCTGGAGAAGCTGACAAAATTAATTTAGCATTAAAAGCAATGAGAAAATGAGTCTGACAGACTCCTCCTCATCTGGGCATCCTTTCCTCGATCACTCTTTGCCAAGCCATGATTGCAAAAGCAATTCTCTACACCCCTGAGTAAATGCCACAGAGCTGTTCCAAGTGTGACCAGGTAAGTTGACATGGGGATGCTATATTTAGTACAGTTGATAGCTGTGTGTAAGGGTTAGGAACAAATGCCACTACTGGCAGTCCAAAGCAGTGCTGGAGCTGACAGGAAAATCAATTACAGAGCCCCAGTGAGGCAGTGGAAAGAGAATGATGGAGAACTTGAAAATTAAAAATGTCTCTATACTAGAATTTCAATTGAATAACCATTCTGCACCTGCTATGCCTACACAGAAGAGGAATGGCTTGTGCAAAACCTCCTCAGAAAAGAGGAATAAGAAAACCATAGCCTAGTGTTACCAAAATTGTTGAGGCCAGATGGAAAAATCCATGTAATGGTAAAGAATGTAACTGGTGTGCTGCTTAAAGAAAACAAACTGCACTTCAACTCTGTTAAGCTTCTAACAAGCAGTGATTTTAGGCCAGTTTACCACAAAGAGCTGTAAAGTTTTGCCAAAAGAACACAAATCTTAACCTTTCAAACTGAAGTTTTTCTGACAAACTCAAGTCTGAGGTGTCTGAATTCCTGGAGCAGTCACTAGCAAAGGCTTACTCAAGCACACTACAGCTTCCAGAATTGCATGAAGTCCAGATGCTTTTGTATGAAATACTTTGGTGACAAGAAACTTGCTGGAAAGCTAGCATCTCTGTGCAGATGAGTGTCAAGCCCATCTATTGTTTCAGGTGAAGAAACCCAGGGAATTTCTGCACTTTTCTCTTTTGGAGGAATCTCTCCACTCCCTTCTTGTAGTTCATTCTTGTATCTGAGCTGACATCATGTGGCATGGAAGACCTCTTTGGCCAGTCTGGGTCAGCAGGCTCAGCTGTGTCCCCTCCCAAGATCTTGCCCACCCCTCAGTGTACTTTTGGGACAGGGAAATGTTAAAAAGACACAACCTGGATAATTATTCAACAGTAGCCACAACACTGCTGTGTTATCAACTCCTGCTGCAAAACACAGCACTAGAAAGATTCTGTGAGGAGAATTAACTCCAGCTCAGCCAAACCCAATGCAGAATACTTTCTGCCTCATAAACACACAGAAAGCACACAAAGACAAGATTGTAAACAAGGGGAGGACTGCTGCTGCTCCAACCACAATATAACATTCTCACCACTATAGTGGATCCCACTTGGCTCAGGGGAAGCCCAACGGCTGAAGGAGGAACCAGCCCAGGGGCTGGCCCCAGCCTGTGTCCCACTCATCTGTCCCAGGCACCCTGGGAGAAAGATAGGGGCTGGTATTTCTCACCAGAAGATGGATGTGGGTGTGGAGGGCACCACTGAGGTGCTCCAGGGGTGACATGGCCACCACCACCACCCCCCCATGCTGAAGGTCTGGCTGACATTAGATGGCAGCTCTGCTTGTGCATGCAGCAAGTTTTTCAAGGATCTCTGCCAGTATCATGCTGAATTTCTCAGGTGGTATCAGACCAGTTCCACTTGGTAGTCATACACCTAAGAGAATCAGATTTAGAGTTTTGAAACCAGAGGGACTGCCCTTGGGAATGGGGTTTGTGCAAATAATCTCTCTTACCACACCATAAGAGCTCAGGACAAATGACATTGCTGCTACTAACTGCAACTCACTGGAGCAAGACACTTCCCTTGCCAAAAACAATCTCACATGAAGTGTTGTAACCAGAGGTCTCTTGAACAAGATTTTTTTTTTCCCCAACGAGCGAGTGAGATGTTAATAACACATACACCTACCAGGATCTGATACTTCTGATGAATGACCAAACATCAATTTTTCATAACTATAGTTGTGACAAAGTTGAATACTGATATTTATTTCAAAGAGGGAGAGCCAAGGCTGGATATGAATAAATGTGAATACTACTTCATCATGAAACATTTTGCTTATACAGACAATTAAGCATTTTTCTCAACCTCAGGGTATACCAGGCTGGAAGTGTTGCCTGCTGCATGGTTTCAAATTGTCTAACTGATTTTTAAAGGGGCCTAAGGGGCAGCATTTTCTGTTTGCTCTCCTTAGCATGTTATTCCACAGCTTCTTAATTTTCAGCATTCAAAAGCTGTTCCCAAAAGCCAAGCCACATCTTACCTCACTCAGATCTTCACAACATACCCACAGATTTAGAGGGAGGAATCCCAAGTCCCAGTCTAAACTTAATATTTTCATAAAATCTGGGAATATAGTAGGAAAGCCAAGGAAGCCACTGCTGCCTTAATAATGTTGCAGAAAGAGGACCCCTGGGGTAACTCTTTCCAAGAGTGACACAGATCCTGTGATATTTAATGATCAAGATTTAAGATCTTAACAACTCCACCCCTTTCCCAATTAAAACATGCCCCTGCCTAAATCTTACCCTCAGAAAACCTTCTTACCCTCAGAGTTTTCTGTAAATATCAACCACTGCCTTTTCAGCTGCATATTGTGTTTGCTCAGCTGACAGTTCTGCCCCAAACACAAACACTTGCATCACACTCTCCTGCAGACAGAAGAGTGGAAGGAAAGGATTAGAAGTGCCTGTTTTTCAGTTTTGTCCATAAATCATTTGATCACCTAGGATGCACTCACTATGAACAAGTGAAACAGCAAAGGGATGAGCCATGACATCCAGCAAAGCTCAACTTTTTCTTACCATTTTTAGTGCTTCAGTATATTGCTTCAAGTTTCTTTGGGGCTTTGAGGAACTTGTTGCAGTGGAAGATATCACTGCTTAGGGCAGAGGGGTTGGAAAGTTACTTCCTAACCAAACTATCCCATGATTTTATGTCCATTGATTAATTCAGGGAGCATTACTCCACTGTTAGTTTGATAGAATGGAGAAATTAGAGTGAAGCTTCTAATGAGAAGAGCTTCAGAAAATGCCTGCAGAGCCTGCCAAGGAACATGACCTTTTTCTCCCTATCTGCTATCTCAGAATTCACAGAGGAAATAATTAAATTGGAGCCAAACATTCATGTTGCAAAAATGAAGTACCTGGTTGTCCAAGACAACAACTGCCAGACAGGTTTGAGCTGCAGATGTAAGTACTGAGTGCAATGTAAGTACTTTTGTTCTGGAGTTGATAAATATCCTAATAAAAGATTGCATCACCAACATGGAAATTTTTACCAGGCTTTATGGCCTCTGCTGAGGAGTATGGCTGCCTACATAGAGGTCTCCATGTAATCAGACTTAAGATACAAGTGGAAGCTGAATCTTGGTGTGAGGAAAGGCTCAGTTTCCTCTTGGCTAGGTGGTGGCTGAGTCAATCATTTAACATCCAAGTGTTTTGAAGCAAGAGAAGAGATCCTGTATATCTGTCTTCAAAACAAGCAGGTGCTTTGGGGTTTGCCAAAGTCATCACTGCTGAGCTCCTTGGGGCTGTAGCCATCATGCCAGAACCCCACTGGGAAACCAGGATCTGAGAGGGTGATGTGGTGCCCAAGGTGCACAGGGCACGCAGGACCACAGCTATGGAAGGGTTCACAGGGTGCTGCCCATCTGTGCCAGCAGCAAATCGCTCTGGGGGCTGATCTAGGGAGCGAAACACTCACAGCTCACTTTCTCAGGTGCATGGATTGTCTGGCATGAAGTGTCACTTCACTCATGCGTTTTCCTGTTTATTTTTATTTTCACAGGCAGTTTCACAGTATGTAAGGTGCAGACCTCAAAATATATTCTGGAAGACAAAACACTAAGTCCTTCTTTGCACAGTAATTTGAACTCCAAACTGAGTTTGCTCTTAACGATGTTTGCAGGCCTCTTGTGCTCCTGTTCCCTGTCTGTTTCAGTGCTCCAGCCTTCTCCATGAGAATCCTCACAGAATCTGAATTTCAGGTAATAGCTCACTTTGGACTTTACAATTGACTTCTATGTTTGCCCTTTGCAAATCTCATTTACAGCAATTAGTTAGATAGATGGCGGAAGAATGAAAGGATCCCAGAGGAAAAAAACTGGGTCTAGGGAAATCCAGGAGAGTTTTGCCAGTGGCAAGATTTCAGCTCATATTTGTAATGTGACAAACAAGGCAGCTGCAAGTTTCAAGCATTCATGGCTGGTGAAAAGAAGATTTCCACCCCAATGAAGTTAAAGTAGTGGTCAAATGGTGGGTGCATCTGACTCAGTTTGTGGATAGGAAAAAAGTAGTAGCTGTTTACTGTAATTTGAGTTATTGGCCCAGGCTAGAATTCCAAACCAGAACAATTTTGCCAAATTTACAGAGAATTTCAGTGAGTTAAGTCTGTTCCACAGAGACCACACCAGTAGTCAATCTACAGTTCTGGAGATGCACAATTTATATGATGACTCCTTTTACAGTTTGTAAAGTTGACATTGGAAAAGAAAGCAACCTTCTCCTCAGCTCACCTGAAAATGCTGGGAAGAGTTGGGGGTTTGCTACAACACTGAATTTCAGACTGTCTTACAGGAGGCAGGTAGGTATTATGGAAGGGGGAAGAAGGGGGAAGAAGGGGGAAGAAGGGGGAAGAAGGGGGAAGAAGGGGGAAGAAGGGGGAAGAAGGGGGAAGAAGGGGGAAGAAGGGGGAAGAAGGGGGAAGAAGGGGGAAGAAGGGGGAAGAAGGGGGAAGAAGGGGGAAGAAGGGGGAAGAAGGGGGAAGAAGGGGGAAGAAGGGGGAAGAAGGGGAAGAAGGGGGAAGAAGGGGGAAGAAGGGGGAAGAAGGGGGAAGAAGGGGGAAGAAGGGGAAGAAGGGGGAAGAAGGGGAGAGGAAGGGGAAGAAGGGGGAAGAAGGGGAAGAAGGGGGAAGAAGGGGGAGAAGGGGAAGAAGGGGGAAGAAGGGGAAGAAGGGGGAAGAAGGGGGAAGAAGGGGAAGAAGGGGAGAAGGGGAAGAAGGGGGAAGAAGGGGGAAGAAGGGGGAAGAAGGGGAAGAAGGGGAAGAAGGGGGAAGAAGGGGGAAGGAAGAAGGGGGAAGAAGGGGAAGAAGGGGAAGAAGGGGGAAGAAGGGGAAGAAGGGGGAAGAAGGGGGAAGAAGGGAAAGAAGGGGAAGAAGGGGGAAGAAGGGAAGAAGGGGGAAGAAGGGGGAAGAAGGGGAAGAAGGGGAAGAAGGGGGAAGAAGGGGAAGAAGGGGGAAGAAGGGGGAAGAAGGGAAGAAGGGGAAGAAGGGGGAAGAAGGGGAAGAAGGGGGAAGAAGGGGAAGAAGGGGAAGAAGGGAAGAAGGGGGAAGAAGGGGGAAGAAGGGAAGAAGGAAGGGGGAAGAAGGGGAAGAAGGGAAGAAGGGGAAAGGGGGAAGAAGGGAAGAAGGGGAAGAAGGGGAAGAAGGGGGAAGAAGGGGAAGAAGGAAGAAGGGGGAAGAAGGGAAGAAGAGGAAGAAGGGGGAAGAAGGGGAAGAAGGGGGAAGAAGGGGAAGGAAGGGGAAGAAGGAGAAGGGGGAAGAAGGGAAGAAGGGGGAAGGAAAGGAAGAAGGGGGAGAAGGGGGAAGAAGGGGAAGAAGGGGGAAGAAGGAAGAAGGGAGGAAGAAGGGGGAAGAAGGGGAAGAAGGGAGAAGGGAGGAAGAAGGGGAAGAAGGGAAGAAGGGGGAAGAGGAAAGGGAGGAAGAAGGAAGAAGGGGGAAGAAGGGGAAGAAGGGAAGAAGGGGGAAGAAGGGAAGAAGGGGGAAGAAGGGGAAGAAGGGGGAAGAAGGGGAAGAAGGAAGGGAAGAAGGGGGAAGAAGGGGGAAGAAGGAAGAAGGGGGAAGAAGGGGGAAGAAGGGGGAAGAAGGGGGAAGAAGGGGGAAGAAGGGGGAAGAAGGGGGAAGAAGGGGGAAGAAGGGGGAAGAAGGGGGAAGAAGGGGGAAGAAGGGGGAAGAAGGGGGAAGAAGGGGGAAGAAGGGGGACGAAGGGGGACGAAGGGGGACGAAGGGGGACGAAGGGGGAAGAAGGGGGACGAAGGGGGAACGAAGGGGGACGAAGGGGGACGAAGGGGGACGAAGGGGGACGAAGGGGGAAGAAGGGGGACGAAGGGGGACGAAGGGGGACGAAGGGGGAAGAAGGGGGACGAAGGGGGACGAAGGGGGACGAAGGGGGAAGAAGGGGGACGAAGGGGGACGAAGGGGGACGAAGGGGGAAGAAGGGGGACGAAGGGGGACGAAGGGGGACGAAGGGGGACGAAGGGGGACGAAGGGGGACGAAGGGGGACGAAGGGGGACGAAGGGGGAAGAAGGGGGAAGAAGGGGGAAGAAGGGGGAAGAAGGGGGAAGAAGGGGGAAGAAGGGGGATAGATGCCACATCACATGAAACTTTCAAGACCAGGTGAGAATAGACTCTGAGCAATCTGATCGAGTTGAAGATGTCCCTTAGGTGTTGGGCTAAATGACCTTTAAAAGGTCCCTTCCAACTCAAAGCATTCTATGATTTGCTCTTTCTGGGCCAGATTTAAAATTGGAACAAGCCTTGAGATTGTTTTTACCCTAAATACTCAAACCTGTTTTCTCTGTGAAAATCCTTTTTCCTATACAGTGAGATATGTTCCAGACCTCTTTCTTCGTGAAAGCAGTGGATTAAATATAAATACTACAGAACATACAGAAAATACTTGGTCATTTAGTCACCAGTGACCTGTTTGGATGAGATAATCAACTGGAAGGCTTATGGTTTCTCACAGGAATCTGTGCCTGTGCACAAAGCAGCAAAGTCTTGGTGAATATACACTCAATGCCCATCCCCAATGCCATGCTGGAAAGTGTGACTGCCCCAGCAGTGCCCTGCTGCTGTTCTGGGTGGGCACACCCTGCTTAATTACATCTCAAAGCCTTAGAGAACAAGAGGAATAAGTATGGGTTATAAATTGACACTTCTTGTGTGATTTTTCAAGGTTTTCTCCTCAAAGATGAGTTTATGTGTCAGAAAACTACATCATTATGCAAAAAAAGGCATTTTGAAGGAGCTGGCTGCCACACATGGGGTTGTTGGACAATAGGTGCCCTCAAAGTTTCATCCTCCTGCACTGTCTTCTAGAGTAGAGAAAGAATACAGGCAACCTAGATGTTTAACACAGAAGTGTAGTGTCTCATTTTAGTATCTCTTCACTTTATTGGCTCCAGGGAGAAAGGGAATTATTCAGAGAGGAATTGTGTAAGTGCTGTCTTTGTCAAACATGTGCAAAATGAGAAATAAACATTTAAAACAGCTGAAGGGCAAAGAAGGCACTGCCAAAAATATGCTTGTTGGAAAGAAGAAAATTAAATTTAAACCAAGTGCTACTAGTATTGCAAAAGAACAAGAAACAGAACCTTCTTCTATACACAGCAGCCACAACGCAGAACCTGGGAGGGGAAGGAAGGGGAGGGAAGGTGTCGGCACCAGCAAGGGGAGCAGCACTGGCAAAATGTCTGTGGGATGCCAAATGCAAGCCAGGGCCAAGTCAGGCAACCTCCGAAACAACATCTCTTCCTGCAGCCATGCCTCCATCTGCCTGTGGTGGGACTGGCCCTGGTGCTGCCCCCTGACTGGGAGACTCCTGTTCTCCTGGCAATCACTTGCTCAGGTGGTCCTGTACAGCCACCTTCCACCTCGCACACTGCTGCGCTCCAAGTGCCTCATAAATCAATATTTGGAACAAATGGAGCCTTACTGGAGCAGAACCTCTTTGCTCTACTTTACAGCAGTAGGACAGTCAGCCCACACTATAGGAGCCACCAGACCAAAAGCATTTCTTCTATGTTTTCTGGTAAGTGTTAAAGCCCCAAATTCAAACACACACTTAGATCTGACATACAAACTCTAGGACTACAAAGCGACTGCAGCACAATGTGTTCTCCTCCACAGCTCCCTGCAGTCTAACTGAGGAGTTACACCCCCTTATGGAAGTACCTCCATTCTTCTGCAGACTCCAGAACATCTGGCCTGCATTGTGGTCTGCACAATGGCCCAGCACCCTAGACTTTGAGGGCTGCCAAGTTTCTGTGCTTAACCATCAGGCTGATGATTCTTTGCAAACCATGTTTAACCCAGTGCCCCGTTTGTGGAGAGCTAACAAGAGAGCACCTGTTCCTCAGGAAAGGTTGTTGAATACCATGCTGGTAGTCACACCACACTGTTTGCTACAGGCTTGATTACCAAGTGGATTATAGATAAGGTAAGGAGAAAAATTACAGAAATAAATGGCCCAGCTGCATTGAGCCCAGATAGTGGCTGTGGCAAATCCTTGGTGAGGGATGCTGAGGAGCACTAGGACCATTTCCTCTCTCACAGAGCTGCTGAAGCTCCACACTATGTGGCATGCAGCCACCAGCTGCAAGGAGCTCCTCTCTCTCAAGAGGAGACATCTGCACTTGCTTTCCTGCCTAACATTTGCTCATCCCATCTGATTTTTGTCTTTCTGTACTACTTACAGGAATAAAGAACAGCCAAGACGTAGTTTGGCCCCGTTGCTGTCTTTTTGTTATGATTACAAAATATCATAATATCTTGGTCAGCTGAAGGAACAGGGTGTTTAATTTCTCCCTCTTATTCTTTATGGAGATGGGCCTGAGCCATGACATTTGGATCCAGCCCCTGCATTGAGCATTTTCAAAGCTGTGGGTTGTTTGGACATGGGCTTCTGGCTCAGAGCTCTCTCCTCATGCCTCACCCCGGGGTGCTGCCAGCCGTGTTTGGGATTTTACAAGAGGACAGAGATGTAAAAATCTGTGTCTGAGAGTCATGATGGCAAACTGGGGTATGGCATCTCCAAAGAAAATCCATCAAAGTTTGAGAGTGGATTTCAGTGAGTGTGGACCCTGTCTTAGCATGTGTTTGCTATGGAGTCTCTGCCTAATTAATGCTCTGCTGATTAAAATACTTGAGGTGAGGGGGAAGAATTATGACTGAGGCAAGGGGGAAGAATTATGAACTCAGAAAATCAAGTATTTTCAAACACAAAACAGACGTAAGCTCTTAAGGGATGAAGTTAGGTCACTTGTGCTGCAGGAGCCCTCTGTCATCTCAGTTTTCAGTCTCCAGTGGACAGATGAGGGGACAAAGCTGCAGGAGAAAGGGAGAGCAGAGCAGGCACAGCTCTCCAATGCAAACCAGTGCTAGGACAATCATCAGCAGTAGAGCTTCTGCTTGCTTTGGCAAAAGCAAAGAGGGAAAGGCAGCTTCTCAGGCAGGCAGGAGAAAGAGATGTAGGGAAAGTAGCTGTGTCCTTCTTGCTGGTGGTAGTTAAGGAAAAGGAGAGGAAAATCTGATTCGAAACTGCCACTGCTACCAGGCTCCAGTATGAGTGGATGCTCAGATGTGACCATGTAGTGCCTGACAAATGGGTTTTGAAGGCTGTGGAAGAGGGGAACCTTTCTTCCTGCAGAGCAAGGCATAGCTGAAAAAGTAAGGAATATAATGCCAAAGAAAGGCCCAAGGAAAGAGATGAAATATAATAAAGAGAGGTGAAAGAGTGAGAAACAGGTAAAAGTAGAAGGAAGAGAAAGGAAACATCTCAAACAACAGAGGGAGGGAAAGCTAAGGAATGGTCTGAAGGGAAAATGACAAGGAAAAGGGCATTGCATGGCTGACACTGACACAAGCAGCACGGAGTACACTGGACCTGTCAGAAGAGTGATGCCAGACTTACCCCTGAGCCTTCTCAGGGACTGGTCCCAGAGAAGAGCTTCTGCTCTTCCCCATTATCTCAGAACTGCAAGATGAAGTTAAGAACCAGATCACGTCAGCCACCAATTGCAACTTGAAACACATTGCAAACATATTAATGCTAATAAAATATAGTTACATTGCAATCTTATTGCATGACAAACTGGAGCTGTAAATGAAGAGGTCCTCCAGGAGACTATCAGACCAGATACTCTCCCTTCACAGCTTTAATCTTGGGAGCTGCCCTTGAAACTCTGCATCCAGTTGTAAACTGAGCGGCATAAGTTTTGCCCCTTTACTTACAAATATCATATAGTCAGGAAATGGGAATTATATAATCTGCCTCTGGCTTCTGTAGCTAAGCAAAACACTTCACAGTCTTACTGCAACAAACTAAAGAATTCCTTAGTAACCTGGAAAGCAAATGAAATGAGATGGTTTCCCCTTTCTGATGATAGACGTTTTACATGAAGAAAAAAACCCTAATGTCTGAGCACACAATGAAGTGTGAATTCCTCACTGAGCCATACTTAGTGTGTTTTAGGACGGTTCCAGTATCCCATTCAGCCACTTAAAACCAAAACAAAAACTCTTTCCCCATTCCACCCATTTTTTCCCCTAAAGTGAGCAGATATATAAGTATCTAGAGGTGTGTAAATCTCTACAAATTTGTGGCCATGTTCAAATTCAGTTTATTTGTTGATTTATCAATTTCACCTCTTCAAAGGAAATAGAGTTAAAAGCTCTTCAAAAGCTGTTTGTGCTGCAGGACCATAGCTGCAGACTCACATTATGCAGAAGCAATACTCAACTCTCTGGACTTCTGAAACAGAGGTCACCATCAGGTTTTAAAGCTTTTGGGCAACAAGTCATTTTGCCTACACAAACGAAATGGACATCTTTTAATTCAGTTTCCATGGTCCTTAACTTTATTTGGGGCATGGGAGTGAAAGAGGAGATGGGTGAGGTGCATGATTTTTAGGCACCCTGGCTACTTGCAGTGCTTAGTGCTGCCACTGGTCTCTTGCCATCTTCTCCCATCTGTGGGATGGGAAGCTGATGAGCCTTCATTGCTGGCTCTCACCAGTGCTGCTCTGGGGGGACTTGTCAGGCAATAGGGTGTGATCTCAGCCTCCTATGTCCTTTCTTCCTTCCTTCTCCTCTGTGAGGACCCAGGACCTGATCTAAATCCACTGATGTCAGTAAACCTGAACAAAGGAGCCTGCACTCCAAGACCTATTTCTGGCAAACTGATGTGACTTCAAGGAAGTGCCCTGACTTCAAAATTAAACATAATCTGATTTTCAACATCAGCTGGAGCAATCTTCCCCTTAGGTCCTGATCCAGGAAATCATTGAGTACTTATTCAACTTCAAACATCTCATTTAGTTCTGTACTGTCCAGCATGAGACCAGAACACAAGTTCACAAGTCTTTGGTTTAAGTACATAATTAAAGGCAAGCATGGGGCTAAGTGTTTTGCTGAATGGGGATGGAATTATGTGCATGCTTAGGTGCTGTGCTGAACGATGGAGACAGGGGCTGCTTTGTACTTGCTGAGAGTGGAGAGAGCAGGGAGCTCCTGCCACACTGCTTCAGACCAAAGGGCTAAGGAGTAAGCAAAGTACTGCGAAAGCCTGAGGAGCAACTGTCTCTTAGGAAAATGGTAAGACTTCAAGACCTGCTGCAGAATAATTGACAGGAAGAGGGAAATCTGTGTACCCCTCAGCAGTCTGAGTGCCTTCTGCAGGCTTTTCCTCCATCTCTGTTACCTTTCTAGAGAGGTCTTGCAGGGATGCCAAGAAAAGCTCGACCAAAAGCAGAACAGCATGGAGAAAAGAGAATGTGGAATCAAAACAGAAAAGCTTCTGAAATGTTTTTCTAGAAGCTTGTAAGCTGTTAGATATTTCATTCCTGCTGTAAGGTGAGCAGAAAGGAGAGATCTAGAATCCTTTACTTTAGGTACATAGGCACACCCCAAACCTGAAGCTGTCCCTTGAGTGTGATGGCTCAGAAAACGAGGTGCATGGGCAGTCGGGTGACACCACGTACGATCTGAACACTGAAAGCAGACTGGAATTTACAGGCTGTAATTTACAGACTACGGAGCTGGAGAGCTCTGCGGCGGCGCCGGGGAGATGCTTATCTCTGGAGCGCTGGTGCCACCTGCTGACCTACTGCTTCCCCATCTCTCCTGCTTGCGGATGGCCTGGTTAAAGCACGGTTTCTGTAGTGGAAGCTTTCACTGCCTTCTCATGAGTTGCAGCTTTGTCTTTGCTTAACATCTCAATGAGCAGAAACATCTCTCCTTCGGCATTTCTGGTTTGAGAGAGTCAACTCACTGCAGGTTTTGTAAAGACGAAGATGCCCAATAGGCTTAACAGGATATTGTTCCTGTTAGTATTCCTGGGCTAGATGCCACACTTAACACGTAGTTTAACTGCACTCTCAGTTATTCCAAAACCCCATGAGCTGTGCAGAACCAAATCAGCCTTCCCAGAAGGATGGGAGAGCTACCCAACCCTCACATCCACAGCATCCAGAGGATGAGAGAGCCATCTGCCACGGGAACCTTCTTGGGTTTCTTCATTGAGCTCTATACCCTGCACCAGGAGTATCAGGTATGTGGGAACAAGTTCTTGGAGTCACAGCAGTGGTGACAAGGCACTGCTAGATTGCATTGCCACATATTACACGGGCAGAATTTGGTCACTTTCTCATGCCAGAGTAACAATACATCAAAGTAGTAAAAAGAGGAATAGAGATTAATGCAGAATATAACTGGTGTAAGAACACTGACAGTGGTGATCACCAGAGTCTGGACAGTGTAGGATGCCCAGAGTGAAGCCCCACTTCATGTAAATTGCTGTAGTAACATGGGCTTCAGCTCTGGTGACATGCATGGGACCTATGTTATTCATATATTTTATTTGTGGCATGAAGCTATTAGTCTGTGGATCCAGGTAAAGAAGGAACTGCCCTTAAAGCCCTCCTCTACAAGAGCTGCATTTCAAGAGTGCAACCTACCAGCCAGGCTAGAGCAGGGAGAGCTTGACTGAGAGCAGCTAGAGCAGGGAGAGCCCTGGTGATGGCAAATCACCCACACACCTTCCCTGACAGAATTCCCAGTGGTCCTTCTGCAATTTTCAAAAACCTAAGGAAAACATGGCAGTGTTTGTTACTTATACCCTTTGAAACCCTCTTGATACTCTGGTTCCTTCCCTGGGCAAACCTGAAATTCAGTGTTCAAACCCCAAATGGGTGACACTGAGGGGCCTGTGGTACCCCCTGACCCATTACCATCCACAGGTGCTGACAGAGCCAAATCTGCCAAGTTCACCCCAACTCAAGACAGCAGCTGCCAGGAGTCCTCATCCCAAGGAAGAGGAATAAAGAAAGAGAGGGAGAACACCACCCTGCTGCATATTACACTGTGTCAACGAGCACTGGAGATTCTGAAGGGCTTTCTGACAAAATGCTCATTCCAAACACTCACAGAAGCACATCATGCATATACCAACAGGGCAGGACTACACACACAGAGCTCCCATTCCCAGTCTGACACCCAGCTTAGTGTCCAAAGACACTTCCCTTCAAATGCTGTGCACTCAGATTTACGAGGCAGCTTTATGGACTGATACTTCCTCACATTTTACTAGTTTGATTAATTCAGCTGGCACCTCTGATCTCACTTCCACCCCTAACATTTTCTCTTGAATGGGATGACTCTATAGTCTCACCATTCATGTGTTTGAGTCAGATTTTACATCAAAGATGTCCTGGGTTTTATACTGTCAGAAGCAATTTTGTCCCAGAAGAATGAAGATTGTGATTATCCCAGGAGGAAAGCTGTCAACTCAGCTCTGTGTAGAAAAACTGCTGTCTACAAAAGCTTATATTGGATACCCTTTGGCAGACTGCCCTCTGGAAAAAAAAAGAAAAAAAAAAAGTAGTCCACTGCTACCTACATGAAAGACTTTTTTCTAAGAGTGTTTGTGTGTTTGCTGACTTGGTTCATACACTAATTTCAAATGAGAAGATTTTTTTTTTTCCTACAAGTGCTCATTTTTCAGAGCAATGCATAGAAAAGCAATCAAGGGGAGCATGAGAAAGACTTATTTTGAGATGGGATTGACAGATGCTGAGCTTCAATGATGCTCTATATCTCAATTAGAGCTGGGCCACATATTGAAGAAATGACCAAGCCCCAGCTCAGGCTCTCCAAGACTGCTCCAAACACAGGAGTTCTCCTAATCTTTGCTCATTTCAGAAAGTTTCATTCAACATGCACCACCATGGTCTGCCCCTGCAGGCATCTGGACTTCAGAGGTGGAACACTACAGTGTTATTTCCCAGGGAGGCAGGCTACTTAAAATACTGGACCATGCAATATACTCTTCTACTTAAGTAGGCTGACTGCAAGTTGGCTAAAAACCAACACAAACCATATTTTACACAGAGTTGTCTTACTACAGCCACACCAATATTTATCTTGTGCTGCTTGACATGAAGAACATCTCTTGGGAGTCACTTTTCACACAGTTAGGAGTGTGGGACACTTCTCAACCCTGTAAATCAGCTTTGTTTCCAGCTCAGCTGATGTGGTCATCTGGGAACATGAATGCCAAATTTTCTCTTGTTCAAGGATTCTTTCTTTTTTCTTTTGACTTGTGTTCTAAAAGCATCCCAGAAGAAAACTGCCACTGAGCAATCCTAGCTTGCCTTTATTGACATGAGATAGAAAGGAGTAGTTTTAGATGGGATGTTAGGAATAAGTTCTCTATCAAGAGGGTAGTGGAACCCTGGAACAGGTTGCCCAGGGAGGTAGTTGAGGCCCCATCCCTGAAGATATTCAAGGTGAGGCTCAGCAGGGCTCTGGGCAGCCTGATCTAGTGGAGAATATCCCTGCTTACTGCAGAGGGGGTTGGAAAGGACCTTCAAAAGGTCACCCATTCCAACCCAAACCATTCTATAATTCGGCCTGAACCAAGCACAAGAAACCCAAAGGCTGAAGGACAAAAATTTGGGTTGTGATTTAGCAAAGTACTTGCTCAAGACAGACTGAATTTAAGAGAACCTCAGTGCATGCTGACAGGGGAATGTGTGTTTAAGTGAAGTACTAATGCCAGGCTTAATTACACAAAGTAACAGGAAAAAGAAAGGGGAAAAAAAAAAAGCCAAACCAAAAACATAATTGTGGAAGACCTAAAAAGAAAAAGCCTGAGTGTCAAAGTCAAAAGGTGAAGTGGGTAAGACAATCAGAAAATAGTTATTTTGGAAATTCCACAGTGTGCAAACTGTAAGCAGTCACAGTTCAGAAACAGAGGTTGCTCCATTTAAATGGATGCCTTCCAGGCTTAATCTAATATGGTGGTATCTCATATAACTTTAAAAAAAAAAAAAAGTCTGCTTTAAAAAAAAGACAGGATGGGGTACATTTCTGTTCCTGGAAATGGAATTTTAAGCACCCAGTTTATCTTGTCAGTTTGGCTCAGCCCTGATGTGAGCTTGCAAGGGGTGAAGGGGATCACTAATTGCCAGAAAGCATGACAATAAACTGATCAGCACAGGAGCTAAAAGTCTTTAGACAGGCGATGTCTCAGCGGAGTGGGGACTGTTTGAACAGGTACTTTTCCCTCTGTGAGCTGCCTTCTCCCACACTTCAGTGCTGTTTGCCTGACTTTTGTTCTCTGATCCCAAAAAGGAGCACACTGGGGGTTGTTTGGGCCAAATCAGAGAGGCAGGTATATACCTGTACATCTCTCTGCCAATGCCAGCTCCACCCTGCAAATCCTGCAGCTCTGTTTATGATACATTTTTCCACGGCTCCAGACAGCCACAGTTTTAATTGGCCTGGCTGATTGGTTTTTTTTAACCCCTTTTTTAAAATTATTTACTTGATTTCATTTCACCATGCTAATCTTGGCAATGGATGACTCCCATCATTCAAATTACAATATCAAACTACACATCAGCTAACATAACATACGGCCATCCACCTGAAATTAGGCAACCTACCATAAACAATAAGCCAAATTAAACCCACGCTCCCCCTGCTCTTCCTTTTGGCCTGAGCTGCTCCCCAAACATCTAAGGGAGAGACTCCTCGTATGGGGGAAGTTAACAGATGTGGGAAGGCAAGAGGGGGAAGTACAAACCCTGCCCTGGGCTCTCAAACCTTGCAATGCATCTTCCTCCTCATGGAGGGTGTGCAACAAAAGCTTGGCCAGCTGTGAAGAGGAAATCTTAGAAGTTGCAGGGGACGAATCGGAAGCAAGTTTTTCCTTCTGAAGAGCTGCCATCACTGGCAGGAAGAAAATAAAAGGAAGAGAGAAAGAAACTGGCCTGGGTTTGGGTGCTTTGTTCTGTTTATGACTTGTCTCCTGGAGCTTCCTCCACACTCCCCAGTCCTCAGCTATTAGAAACAACAACAGTAAGCGAATAAAGAGAGGCTTTCAGGAGCACATGAAAACCTTAACTTCCTTCCCTCAGACCAATTGTAACGGGCACAACTTCAGCAGTTCTACAGAGAATACATTTTGGTCTTTTTCTTGCATTGCCACCACTTCTCCTATATCTCTTGCCATGAAGTGGCTGAAGCCAAGCCTTGGCGTTGCAAGCAGCTCGTGCTGGCGGTGTGGGTTTGGTGAGTGACAGAGTGGCTGTGTCCACGTATGCAAATCAGAGGCTCAGAACTGATAATCCTTCACAGCCTCACTCCCTCAGGAGAGAGGCTGGGTCTTAGGTTTGTTGTGGAAAGCACTCTCAGGCCTTGGATGGGTCTATCCACAGGCAACATTCGATCCTGGGCATGTCAGCTTCCCCCAGCAGTGACAGTGGGCAGGGTGGAGGGGAGGGGTGAGTTGACACCTCCTGCTGTGGTGCCTGTTGGGTTTTTCCTTCCAGGTTTAGGCAGATGTTTCCCTCGTTCCTATTTGCTCAGCAGGTTGTTTATGAATTAGAGAGGTAATTTTACAGCACATAGCATCTCATAAATCCCCCCAGATCCCACTGGACTGCTCTATAAAATACTCACAGATGCTACTGACTGTCAGAATAAGAAAATGTTTCCAAATTGTCTGAACAAAGGCTATCACTAAAATAACCTAAAGTGAATTTCATGGAGGTTCTCATAGCTTTGGGCATTACCTCAGCAGCAAAACTTACTGCTGCACGGTAAAAGATACCAAGTATTGTATTTCCCAGTGAGGTTCCAATTCTCTTGGTCTGGTTTTACAGTCTACAGGAAAAGTGCAAAATAATGTGCCAGACAAAACTTTAAAAGCATTTTTGTTTAAGGTAATTATGATCTCTATTTATGCCTATTAAATTACAAAGATTAATATTAAAGAACACACAAAACCTGCCAGAAGGCAACACCTGAGCTGTGTGTGTTTAACACCCATGCTGCTTCTAAAGTAACTGCTCACTCATCTCCTTAAAGCTGCCTAGATAATTGCAACTTTTTTTTTTTTTTTTTTTTTTTTTTTTTTTTTTTTTTTTTGTCTAGAGTTCATTTGAAATGGAAGAAAGCAGGGATTTCCTCCTCCCTAGCCTGGGAACACTGAGTGGACTTTGATCCATTGTTTATGTACTGTATCTTTGATAATGCCTTGCAGGACAGTGAGATTTTGATCACCTAAGCATGGTGGGATGGTTGCTGTAGCCACAGCTGTGTCAGCTTTTCTATTTGAATCTTGCACACACACACACAACACTGCCATAGTTTTCCTGATAATCACAGCTAAACAAAAGCATATTTAAATATTTATATTACTTGGGCATACTCATGCTAAGTCCTGGGGCAGGCAATAGTGCTGACATTTACCATTAAGGTTTTCTTTCCAAAGGTCTTCAAGGGTTTACAGTCAGTTTCCTCCATTTCAGCTCAGAAAAAGGGTACTATAAAATTGAGCATCAAAACCTCCTCCACTTGCTGGCCAAATCAGGTCAAATAAATCTTATCCTCAAGCAGGAAGGAAATAGTAGAAAAATTATGACAACAGCCAAATTAGTTTAGAGAGGTCTTTGCTGGCTTACAATGAATTAAGACAAAGGTTGGTAAGAACCAATGAGTCACCCAGGTATTATGGATTGCCAAAATTAGATTTTTTTTTTTTTTAAACCAAAGCACACCTCTTCTGAAAAAAAAAAAAAATCATATTATACAATATTAAACCTGTCTATAGCAGCTGTACCTAACAAACACCTTGCAAAAAAAAAAAAAAAAAAAAACCCAAAAAAAAAAAACACAAAAAAACAACCCACCATGATATTTCTGTAAAAAGAACTCCTGAAAACACCTTCCTGTACACAGGATCACCAGTGAGGGACATTTGTGCCACCTACAGCAGGACTCTTGTCCCAGCATCTCCCAGTGATGGAGAGGATGGCAACAGCAGGCTGGCCAGCGAGCATCCAGTTACCACTGTGGGTCTGGGTGGTGAGGGGCCACAAACAGGGCTGCTGCTGGGTGCCAATGCCTCACTGGGCTTCAAACATGAGCAAAGAGTCATGAGGGTGTCTCAGGAGCCATAGAGTCTAAGGGCTCCTGTCCCAAAGAGAGGGGGAAATGGCATGGGTGGGACTGAGTTTCAAATGCTGCTCCTCACTGTGACTGACCTGTAAGATGCTGGAGGTTTTCCCCATTTCTGTGATTTACAGTTGATTCACTTCTACTGCCAAACACATTCAGCCCTGGGGCATGTTGGTGAGCATTTGGTCTGCAAGTCAGGCTGTGAAGATGTCCATCCTAACATACTCCAAGCCTCCTAACGCTGATCTTAGTGGAAACCAATCATTTTGTCTGCTTGACAGAAACTGCCAGTGAAATATAAACACTTGAGAAGAAAGAATACCCAAACACTAAAAAGAGGGAAACTTGGCATCTTCTGTCCCTCTGCTTCAGCTGAAAACCTCAGCTATGAAAACAGGATGGATAATAAAACCTCTGTCCAAGTCCCATGGGGACTAATATGATTAAAAAGATAGCACATCATTCATCATGGTTCTTTGGTTCTTCATTAATGAAGGTGAGCTGCAGCAGTCAGCTCTGTTGGTGCAGTGTTTTATTCAATGCCAGGACATTATATTCTGCTTGCAACCATTGATTTAATCTGCCCACAGCATTCGCATGTGCGAAGCTACTCTCACTTCACATCAGAGCTATAGGAAGAGGAGCTGGATGCTCCACAGGTTTCTGTGGCTGATAAGCAAACCAAGCCTGTCTGGTTTTGCTAGAAAACTCTAAACTTTTTGGGTTGAACATTTATCCTCTGGCACTGGAAATTGTTTTTATCAATGGTTTTCCAGCCTGCAGGAGCAAGCTAGCAGCATGCCACAACAAGTGCACATGGTGCCAAATCCCCATCCTAGGCTCTGAAACCTCTGCCCAAATATTGTTAATGGTTGGATGTGGCTCTCCTACAATCCTTTTGTTAATAAATGAACCAAAGGAGTACTTAGAGGGGGAAAAAAAAGTGTGAGGTATGCTGGTTTGTGAGGGAATATCCTGTTTAATTTCCCCAGAAGGATCTTTTTCTTTAACCAAGTTAGGGCCAATTTGATGCATGCAGTGCAAAGATGAAATAAAGGATGAATGGGAAGGTTGGGGTTAGATGGGCCAGGGTGTTAATGAGGATGCTAAACTAAAGTTTCCCCTTGCAATGCAAGATCCATAGCCTTCCTTAAGCAATGAAGTGGGTGTTAGACACACCTGTAACAGTCTTCAGAAGACTAAAAGCCTGACAAAAGTCTCCAAAAGTGGAAATGTGGATTAGGTTTCATTTGAATTTTCTTGAAAGGCACTCTCTGCTCTGCAACTGAGAGCTTGGAGGTGCTTCAGGGTACTCTCAGGCTCATCTGAGAGGGCCAAGCCCTTGTCTACAGTCTACATAAGAGAAAGCACACATAGTGCATAGAAAGACAGTAGTTTAAATCTTACCCAGAAGAAATTACCTATCACTTGACAACCAGACCCATCTCATGTCCTTTGACTTGCTTTAGGAAAAGGCTTCAGGTCTTGACATTCATTAAGCACAGCACACAACTGCAGATCTACAACTACCACCACTTTCTGCTAGAAAAAGCCTACAGATGAAGGTCAGGCAGGGTCACCCTCATTCAAGAAAGTGTGGTCATGTATATAGGTTGAGCCTTGACATAGCTGAAGGGTTTTGTCCAGGGATGCTGCAGGGGCTGGTGGCAAGGCTCACACTTAGAGGCACCAAGATGTGAAGAAGCATAGAGGGGCCTGGGAAGTTTTAAGGTATTCTAATGGTTTTCCACGGAGAAATGAGTGGGGCCCCTCATCCAGGCTGTCCTTCGGAGCAACCTGACAGACCAAAGCTTACATGACCAGTGAGGTCCCACAGAAATGCCTTCACAAAGCTCAAACTTTTCAAACAAGTCATCAGGAAGAAGAAAATAAATTACACACTTATTTTCAGCTTTGTGTAGAAATAAAGGCTCCTTTATTGTTTCTATTACCAAGGGCTCTCTTCCTGTAACATTTCAATCAATGCTTTGCCAGCAGTGACTAATTCCACATGCCAGACACAAGCTGCTCCTTCCTCATACCCTCCTCTTTCTTATGATTTCTACCTGCAGGTAGAGGAAAAAAAAAAAAAAAAAAAAAAAACCACAACCAAAAAAAACAAAAGAAAGCAAGCAAAAGAAAGAAAGAAAAGCTGTTCAACTGCTTGTTTCGAGGCTGTCATCAGTTAGCAGTTTTTCTTCCTACCAGATGACCAGGCAAGATAGAAATTATAGAGCTTCTATGGAAGATTATATGTTTAGCCTTTCAGAGTGGGGAGGTATGTAACCTTTCTTTCAAGCATCCCTCTGTCACCTTCCCACCCTCTCCCTGAGGCTCATTCCAGCTTGTTCACAAATCAGAGGTAACCGACAGCAGCAAATCAGATCACATAAATCATGCTAGCAGGTGAAGTGAAGGGAAGGCAAGGGTGCACTGCTGCTGTGTGAACCAGAGGTCACTGAGATGCTCCTCTCTGCTTGCCTGCAGACCCTGGTGGCAATTGCAGGCCCCCATCCCTCCCACTTGTGCACAGGACTGCATCAGACACCTCTATTCTGACCGCATCAGATTCTGTGAATCACAGCTGAACAGTCAAAGCTGGGGGCTTAGCAGCACCACTTTTGGTATTAGATCTTGCCTTGGTCCTCATTTTTTCAAAATAAAGCTACTTAGTGTGGTTCAGAAGAGATTTTGAGATGGAAACCTGCATCTGCTGGTTTACAACTCCAAGCAAGAGAGGAATCTGCACCACTGTGAGAGTTCCATGGCAATTAAAATACACCACACAGGTAGCTGGAGTAATATCTGCCCTGCTGACCTGAATAAGAACCATGAGCAGAAACCCACAGAGTCACAAAACCCACTGTGCTGAACCAATACATTAGAACAAAGTAGAAAGGAGAAGAAAACTGGAGAGTAATGCCTGGCTGTTTACTGCCTGAAGCCCATCAGTGAAACGATCTGCAATGGATTACTGAATTACCAAAAATGAGGGGGGGAAAGTTAAAGGTAAATATCTTCACACCATTTTAAACATCAAAGAACCCCCAGCACCTGCAGGCTGACACCAAAACAAATGAGTAGTTGTCACTGCACTGTCATTAACAGTTTTAGCCATTTACAGCACAGCAAATCTTGACTGACCAACTTTTGATGGGGAAATTGCTTTCTCCACCCCACGCACCTCTCTAGGTCCTTCACTTGAATAAATCATAGCTTCTCTTCAGAATATCCCAAAAAGTATGAGTAGAGGTGCTGAAGTTTATAGCTGTGAATTTTGTCCCAAGTGTTCATCTAGCCAAACTGTTTTAAATTTTGAGAGGGAAGAAAAGAAAAAGATGCTCTGAAAGACCTAATTTTCCCCTCTCTGTGGGGGTTTAGGCTCTTGAAAGTATTTTGTACGTTAAAAGTGACAATCCTCCTCAGTACTAGTACAGTGCTGATGCTCTTAGCTCTAGAGCAAGGAAAATAAAGAATTGAAAAACCCCAAGAAATTAAAACAAAACCAAGAACTCTGTGTACTCTGAAAACAGAATAAGCTTAAATTAATTTTTGTGTCCTTTCTTATTCTAACCCATCCAATTTTGTCTTAGGAGGCCATGTACCTTTTCCAAAGGGTACTCAAGCACTGTAAGTTATTCTGGTGGAGTCCACACCTACAATACTGCATCCAGTTTTGGGCTCCTCAGCTCAAGAGAGACAGAGAACTGCTGGAGAAAATCCAACAGAGAGCCATGAGGATGCTTAGGGGACTTGAGCATCTCCCCTATGAAGAGAGACTGAGATCCCTGGGGCTGTTTAGTCTGGAGAAGAGAAGACTGAGAGGGGATCTGATCAATGTCTATCAATATCTGAGGGGTGGGTGTCAGGAGGAGGGGGCCAGGCTCTTTTTGGTGGTTCACAGTGGTAAGACAAGGAACAATGGGGTCAAACTAGAACATAGAAGATTTCACCTCAACATGAGGAGAAACTTCTTTATAGTGATGGTGACAGAGCACTGGAACAGGCTGCCCAGGGGGGTTGTGGAGTCTCCTTCTCTGGAGACTTTCAAAGCCCACCTGGATGCATTCCTGTGCAGACTATCCTAAGTGATCCTGCTCTGGCAGGGGGGTCGGACCTGCTGAATCTCTAGAGGTCCCTTCCAACCTCTGATATACTAAGGTGATACACCCTTAAATAAATCACCTAGCACGATGAAAAGGGCTAGTTTTAGAACCTTGGTTTTACAGATAGAACACATGCATGTGCATGCTGTGGAGTCATTCAGTGTTCTTTCACCAGAAGACAACTCACAAGCTCCTGCACCATGGACTCACATCATTCATGAATGCAACACATTCACTTCCCCTTCAAGAGTTCTCTATCTTACTAATTAACAGAGTTGGGTGCAAAGACTTTAAACAACTTCCTGGAGATTAAGCAAAACCATAGAGACACAAGATAAAGGCAATTTTTCTTTCAACAGCATGAGAATGATTTCATCCTGCATTGACAGGCTGAATGTTCAAGCACCATACCCTTCTCCAAATGAGGAATTAACCCACAAGGAGTTTCATTTTGATTCTGATGCTATGGCCAAGCAAATATTGTGTTTTCTATTCTTATTGTTTCTGGTTTAGGTCAAGATCAGATGCTGAGATATTACAATATTAAGATAAGCTCTTGACTTAGAGCAGCTAAAGCAAGGGAGTATTTGAAATGTATTACTAGATTTCCTCCAAAGGGGGATATTTCCTCTGTTAAAAAGGTGCCTAAACCCACAGAGAGAGGAAAATTAGGTCTTTCAGAGCATCTTTTTCTTTTCTTCCCTCTCAAAATTTAAAACAGTTTGGTTAGATGAACACTTGGGACAGAATTCACAGCTATAAACTTCAGCAATAGGACACTACAATTGTCATTCTATTTATCTCTTGTTGACAAATAGAAGTTTAGGGATAGTTGTGTAAGGCCTGTGGCTGAACACCAGAAGCCATGATGCTGGAGCAAAGACAAAAGGGCACTCCAATTTGCAATCTGATGAGAGGAAAGCCCTAGGAAGCTCAGGAGTGACCATTTAGTTATTTTTCATCCCTGAATTTCACTAGTTCCTTTCTATTCTCACATCTCAGCAGAGGAAACAGTATTCTCTGTCCTGAAGCAACTTCAGTAATGAATAAGGAATGAGGAGTTTGCACTTAAAACTAAGCCCTCATGTAAGAAACTGTCATTCAGTTCTACAGTGCTCACACAAGTCCCACAGAAAAATCCCAGTGTCAGAGGAGAAATTTCCATGAGAAACATCATCCCACTCTGCTCTACCAGTCTAGCAATCCTAGGCCAGTGGTGTAGTAGCTAAACTCAAGCAATGCAAGTTGCCACAGGACAAGAGATAATGGTTTTACAGAAAGGAAGATTTAAAATAGATATAAGGAAGAATTTTGTTTTCTTTTCACCACAATGAGGGTGGTAAAACACTACCACAGCCTCCCAGAGAGGTGGTAGAAGTCCAGTCCCTGGAGCCATTCAAGACCAGGTGGGATGGGGCTTTGAGCACCCTGATGTAGTGAAAGATGCCCCTGCTCACTGCAGGGATGGGGGACTAGATGATCTTTAAAGGTCCCTTACAACCCAAAACATTTTATGATTCTACAATTCTAAGTTCATGGGATGGCCATGGATAGGGACAAGCATCAGTCCCATAACATACTGCAGTACAGGCCTGGGGAAAAGCTTTTTCTCAAGCAGCAAAGAGAGAGCAAGATATCAACCTGCCACTGCTGAAGCCATCAACAAGATCCCTCCTGCACTTCTTGGGCATAAACCCATGTGTCTTATATGTAAGTCAGATAAAGTAACTGGACGGCTTCAAAAAGAGTTTAGTCTAAAACTGTGTTATAATCTGAATTCAGCATTTTTAGCCTTTATGTACTACTGTGCTTGCCAGCAGAGATCTGCTAATTTTTCACCTGAAGAAGAAAAAAAATGATATTTGAAATAGCTGAAACCATATAACCTGCAAGACAGGCATAACAATAAAATACAATAAAGCTTAAGGAACCTGTGACAGTACAGACTGCACTGAAGAAGTTATTGCAAAGATTTTTTTTTTTCTGTATGAAACCATTGTAGCATTTATGACTTTGTTATTTCTGAAGTCTCACCTATAAAAAAGTGTTACACGAAGGAGAGGTATTACTAAATACCCAAACACATGCACAAGCCACATGGGTGCCATAAAACTTCAAAGGTGGCTAATTAAAACACTAATGTTTTTAAGAATGTGTTCCTTGGAACTGGTTTCAGTGTACTCAGGTATATCTAGATGCTTATTTCTTAGTTAACAAGGTACAAAGAGAGAAAACAAGTCTGCTCCATGAGCACAGCATGTGTACATCATGGCTTGAGACAGCAACCAGCAAGTTAAAAATATGTTCAGAGAGATGAGAAGGAACTGCAGCTGTAAATTCCAATTAAGGATGGGACACCATAGCTGTCCTGAGTTTCTTGGACAGCCTGCACACACAGTAGTCTTGGGAAGGGATTAAAACCCCAAACCTGCCTCATTACTATCAGACCTGATGTTTGGATCTAGTTCATGGCCTGCAGAGGCAGACGCTGGTATGCATCCTCCATGGTACATGTGGCACACAGGACTGACTCCCCACTGTGGGGACTGATGACTGTTCTCTTTGCACGACAGAGCAGACATTAACGGGGCCCCGGCACAGAGGTGGAATGGAGGCAAATGTTATTTTGTCCTCTCTGCTTACTGCTGCTTTCTTAAGATGCTTTAGGTCAGCAGAAGCCTCCATAAACAAAGCATTTCTCTGCAACTTCAGAGTTATTTCTCCGGAAGCATTCATTCTGTAACTAGAAGAAGCCTTCTTAAGCCTAAGAGACGCAAGGGAAGGCTTCGAGAGGCGCAAACCAGAGTGCACCTGCGCCCTCTAGTGGCCGCATAGGTTAGTGACAGAATTTAGCACTTCGTTACCAAGCCAGCGAGTTCAAGTACCGCCCAAGGTGTTACTGAAGGTTTTCCTATCACACGTTTTTATTTGATCATGTTGAGGTCAGGATAGGAACACCGGCCAAGCGAGATCACAGGCTCAGATCTCTGTGTATGGTCCTGGGCTCCACAAAACGTCACAGAAGCAGCAGTGGCTCAGCCAGGTCCATTTTCAGTCAAAATGCTAACCAGATGCCAGCATCCTATGCAAATCAGCCTTCTGTTATTGTGTTTCTCACTCCCAGATGTATGCTACAGTCCTGTCTTTGGGCTGGGAGTGATAGGCAAGGTAAGGATTTTTTGATATGCATGTGCATCTTAGCCCCATCTTCTCAGATCATAATACAAACAGTCAAGAAGTGCCCACAGGTATCCTTTCAAGGATCTCCTCTTTAGCAGAGGGTGGCAGATATTTTCTGGAAAGGGAACACATTCCTTTATACTCTCTGAATTCATCTCTTGGTGATCCACCTTCTCCCCTACATGACTTGGCAAGGTATGGGACTGGCTTCCAAACCAATTCTATCACATGCAAATTCTACATTTTGCCGCAGCCTGACAAAGAGAAGTTCACAGCCCCAAGGTGGGTTGGAAGAAGAATATGGCTTCTGAAAGGAGCAGTACTTACTTGAAAAATTAACAGAAGTTCTTTATATTAAAGTGGTAGCAGTGGCTGAAGAGCCTCTCAGGAAGCAAAACTCTAATCCCACTAGGCTCTGTAGGGATATGGAAAAGGCATCACTGGCAATACTATCAGGAGCTGAACTTTATTCTACATGCAAGAGAAAAGTCAGGACCTGATTTGTGGTCCACTAGGCATGGGCTGTATTGAGGTGCATCGAGGGAGAAATCTTTGAGATTCTGCAACTACTTCTTATTTGCCCTTGACTGATGAGAAAACCTCCCTAACTCCTTTCCTCCCTGCCTGCACACACACTGCTCAGATGAGTCACAGTGCCTTGGGTACAATCTTCTCCAGGTACTCAGATGAATCTCTCCTCTGCAGTGAAGTCCACATCTTTTCCCTGTGGCCCCAAGGATGAATTTCTCAATTGTTCTGGAATAGTCTATGTGACCAAAAAAACACTCTCCCACTCTTATGAGAACCTTCCCAAGAGAAGGTAATGTAAACCAGTCCAAATACCACCAAGTTCTGGAAAAGCCCTCAAGAATGTATTGTTGGGTGTTTTTTCTGAAGGTACAGCATGAAAAAAAAAAAAAAAAAAAGAGACCCCCAAACGAATGAACACCATAATTAATTTGAAACCCACCATCACTTCCTTTGAATGAGAACAATGAACTCTGCCTCACACAGCAAGAGCTACCAATTGCTGTGAGACACCTGCCAGATAGACTTGAGAAGGACTTAAGGTTGCCTTCTCAAGTACTATAGCAGCCTACAACAGCAATCCAAAACGTGAGGTAGTCTCACTAATAAAACATGTGCAAGGAAACCCAATGCCCTTAAGTCAGATGGCAGCTGGGAGAGCTGGAGTGAAAATAAGCAAAGTTGGGGCTGTGCAACGTACAAAGAATGAAGGCATCACCTAGAAACAGGCAGCTCCTGTCCCCAGTGACCAGGCCCCACTAGATGGCATCCACGCATTGGCTCTGTCCCTGCAAGTTCCTCTGCTGTGCTGGCAGTTGTCCCTTGGCTGATTTATAAAACAAGAGGGCCAGGAAGCATTTCAGGATCTTTATACCAGTACCTTCTTTCTTTTCTCTCCTTTTACCCTCAACAGTTTAGCTTTACAAATACCTAGTAAGATTTCTTTGAAATCAGCAGTTCTTCTTTTAGTTTAATGGTTAAGCAGAACTTCAAGTTGTCCAGTCCAAGACACATGGATTTACAGAAGAGTTGCAAAAAAAATTTAGTATTTTGAATCCATACAGCATTAATAGTGTCTGCATTTTCTAATTTATGGTCTTTAATACGAGTCAGCTTCAGCCTTACAGAAGAATAAATCTGTCAAACATCAGTAGTTAGCTAAAAAGAGAATTTCTACCTTGATAACTTCCATCACTAATCAAACCTGCAGCCACTGCCTGCTAAAAAAGAGCTTTAATTCATCATCCTCTGTCATCTTTCCAAATGGTTTTCATTGGGTGTTAAACACCTAAGCCAAAAGACTATTCTTTCTTCTGAAAAAGTCCTAAACATGCATTCTGCAGGAGCAGAGAAGTCATTTGTATTTGCAAAGCTTTGCAAGAAGTGCAATCCTTCTGTGTTAAAGGAACAGAGGAATTGCTTTTGGTCTTTCTTCAAGGGATTGCTGAATAACAACTGGGTTTGCTTTGCAGTGATTTGATTGTAAAGCAGTTGGCTTTGACTCCACGGCAGAGACCATTAAATAGAAGCTCCTGCAAATTAGTGAGGACCGTTCCTCTCTAGCTGTTTGTCCAGGAAAAAAAACAAAACAAAACAAAGATTTTCCTAGGAGCAGCATGGATTGGTCATACTGACCTGAGCCCTAATTCAAAACCCCCTTCAGATCATCTCCCTGCTGCATTTCACAGCCAAAACAGGGACCTAAGCTACTTTTTGCAGCTGCAGTTTTGACAGATGTAACAGAGATCAGCTAAAAGCAAAGAATGGACAGAAGAAAACTAAGAGAGTAAAGAGGTGAATGGCAGAAAAGGTGTTAACAGAACTGACCTAGCAAAACACCACTCTAGAAGCAGAAATGTAGCCTCATTTGTTTACACTTCCATATTTACTATTTTGCTTGCACCGAATAAGCAACAAAACTGCAGCTACAAAATACTGCAGGCCCTGTTCTCATTCATCTTGGTGCCAAAAAGCTCAGGCAGTTGTAGGTTATGTCCTCACCCCCTCCCATTGCACTGAAAAACCACCCTTGCATGCCTGACAGTTTCAACCAGAGAGTCTAACTCACTGGTGGGCCTGGTGCATACACCCCTGGTGTGTCGAGGCTGCAACGACACCCAGAGCCCTGCAAGCTCAGCTCTGCTTCAGGAGCTGCTTCGTGCTGCTCCAGTCACAGCCTGAATCCAGCACAAGGAGCCAAATTGCATTTAAAGCAGCGTTGCTGAGGCTCTGATCTGCTGGAACAAACGTTCAAACATCAATAAGTTCTGTTTGAATGAAAATGAGCAGTTACAGTAAACTTGCTTCCTAGTTTCAAAAGCAAAATTTCCTCTAATTTCATTTGAAACAGCACATCCTAGCCCCCTCCTTCTCCCTTCCTTCCAGCTGAGTACAAACAAACATCTGGAACTGCTGTGTTTTAGGATTTGTTTATGTAATTATTTAGTGGATGGCCAGAGGGTTAGAAACTGCCAAATAATTCTAGTCTGGGGAGTTTACATGAACTAATTTCCGTGGGATACAGGATTTGTGTGCCAAGTTTCAGATACAAGTGAGGCTTTTGTGGTTTTGCTGCAACTCCTGGAAAGAACAGTCAATAAAGGGAAATGCCAGACATGGATCCCTAATTCATCTTCATCCCTGCCAGGTGAAACTAACACTTAACCTAATGTGAATGATACTGAGTAATTATTGGCAACCAGATTCAGCACTGTTGGTGACTGGTGGCGTTCAGTCACAGTGGTGGTCCCAAACTAGTGTTTAGGGGGGAAGATGTGGAAGAGGCTTCAGCATGGTTTTCTCTTTGGTGACTAATTTTACATTTTTGGTGATTAATTTACAGATAACTGAACTTCCATCAGAGAAGGGACAACTTCCATCACACTAGCACTGGCAAAACCCAGTTTACTTGGTCAGCTCTTTAAAACCCTGAATCTCTTAAGAGATGGTCTTCCAAATCTGTACCTGAGCAAAGCAGCAGGCAGGAGTCAGGGAAATATCACAAGTCTACAACTGCTTGTGGGGGTCAAACCTACCACTGCAACAAACATTGGGCTGCAAAGCTGCCCCTGCTTTGGGAACAGAAGTGATTTAGAGAGGTAATGACCTCTTGCTATAGAGGCCATAGGATCTTAACCTTGGGGGAAAACAAGTCAATGTTAGGAAAAGCATTTAAGAAATGACAAGGAGACCTGATTTCTAAAGAGAACAGCACAACTACATGGGTTACTTGTAGAGATAGCTCACAACAAGTAAGTTTAGCTTAGACTCACTGGCTGTTTGCATGCTTACTTACACATCTCTAGATGCATACTGACATTCAGAAAGGGCTTTTATGCACTGGAACAAGCTGCCTGGGACAGTGGTGGAGTCCCCATCCTTGGAAGTATGTTAGTAGTGTGTAGATGGAGTGCTGAGGGACATTGGTTAGTGGTCACCTGGCAGTACTGGGTTAACAGTTGGACTTCATGATCTTAAAGGTCTCTTCCAACCAACATGATTGTGCTTCTGTAGGGACTGCAAACAAAACTAACCCCTAAACAATGATACCTCTCTGCAGAGAGAAGAATCAAAGTGCTGTATTTAAATGAAAAATAATTGGTTATCTTTCTACAGTGACAAATATATATGCAGCCATTACTTGCCCTAATGACACCTCAGTTCTCACCTCCTTACAGTGTGCAAGGATTTTTAAGGCATGGAATTAACCAGGGCTTCCCAAAACAATTGTTTCTATCCCACAGGCCTTGAAACTGGATGTCATTGTTTCAAATTGCTCATTAGCCACTTCTTCCCTTACCCAGATCATCTTCTCCAGGGCCAGGAGGAGAAATACGAACAGCAAATTCCCCATGGGGAATACCCAGTTCCATTATTTATGTGTTTTAATTCTATTTGGGAACTGTTCTAAAACCTCAGAATTTCAGTTACTGGATATAAGCTTTCAGTTTTGCCTGTGTGTTTGCACAGTTTCAAGATCATCTGACTACCAGACTTCCCACTGTCAAACTCAAACAAGCACAGATGTTACAGTCTTGCTGAGAATTTTATTTCTTCCTGCAGAATCCATTTATGCAGGCAGGTTTTGTTTTATAAACTCTTGCTTCTCTTCTTGAACATCTCTTATTTTAATCCTCAAGATAAATAATAAATATATATAAATAAAATGCATTTCACCTCCTAGCAGAAAAGTTTCTGAAGACCAATATGCCTGCACTTTCTCCTTCCCTATTACTATGATGACTTCTCATTCCCATTAATCTCTGATACCTGAAGCTCACTATACCCATAACAAAATGGCATTAATTTTAATAATTGGGAGGTTTTGTTAATTTTTAATTCAAAGTTAGCTTTGATGCACACCACTTATGCAAAACAGTGTTGGGGAAAGAGTTCCAGCAGGGGAAAGGGTAGCATTTCATAGTGTCACAGTAGATCAGAGGTTGGAAGGCACTTCAAGAGATCATCAGGTCCAACCCTCTGCCAGGATCACTTAGGGTAGTCCACACAGGAAGGCATCCAGGTGGGTTTTGACAGTCTCCAGAGAAGGAAACTCCACAACCCCCCTGGGCAGCCTGCTCCAGTGCTGTGTCACCATCACTATAAAGAAGTTTCTCCTCATGTTGAGGTGAAATCTTCTATGTTCAAGTTTGAACCCATTGTTCCTTGTGCTATCACTGTGAACCACTGAAAAGAGCCTGGCCCCCTCCTCCTGACACCCACCCCCCAGGTATTGATAGACATTGATCAGATCCCCTCTCAGTCTCTCTTCTCCAGACTAAAAAGCCCCAGGGGTCTGAGTCTCTCTTCACAGGGGAGGTGCTCAACTCCCCTAATCATTCTTGATGAGCATTTAAAGTGTTCCACACACTTCTAGATGGTTGATTTGATTCTCCAAAGTCAGTGTAAACCAAGAATTCCCCTCCTCCAAAGCAATGTACTTAACCACAAGGGAAAGAGGAACGGGTATCTCCCTTTCAGTTTCCTCCTGTTATAATATCAGCCTCTCAGGAATTGCTAAGCTTCCCAGAGCAGTGATGAGGATGAGTCATCTCCTTCTAGATGCAACAGTCATGCAAAAGTAACAAACGTGTGATTTAACTACCCAACAACATAGTCAGGGGTTCACAACTGACTGAACTTGTACCTGAAAAGTATTAATTCTGTGTGCAGTCACTCCTGGTGAAGTGCCAGATAGGGACTTCTTTCTGCTTTTTCAGATGCACTTTGCAAGCTGACTCATTTCTAAAGAGCTGGTTTGGAAGCTTTAATTTTATTCTGCTCTAAGTATACCAAGAAGAAAGAAAATCATTTGGGCCTCTCGTGGGGTATGGTAGCTGCTCTTGGAAGGGGAAGCAGTATGAAAAGAAAACACTACCATTGTTTCTTTAATAGATTCCTATTCTTTACAACACACAGGAAATTTCTAAGCTTGCATTATTAATGTGCCATTATGTTTTATGCATAACAATACTAGAAGAGATCTGCATTAGTTTTCAAGGTAAAAATAAGGAAAAATTGAAAGTGGGGCACTGGCTGGTCTAGCGTGGTTTTGAAAATTAAGCCTTTAAAGAAGGTGAGAGGGGGGGGAAAAGCTTAAAAAAAAAAAAAAAAAAAAGCTTGTTCACTACAGAACCTTAAGCCTGTCAAGCAGAAAATGTTAATCTGAAGAAAAATAGCTTTTGAAGAAAGCAGATCTGCAGCATTTTCCTTATGGTAACTGAAAGATTTTGTATCTCACAGCAGTTCAACGTCACTGAACAGAAGGTGTAGCGTATGAAAAAATGGAGCTCTTACTCTGAGGTTTGAGGATCTAAAGGCCCAGCAGAAAATCAGAACATCATCTTTGCTGTTTTTCAACATGCACACACACCCCCCTCCACCCTCCTCTTTAGTCTTTTGCTATTAGATTATAGACTGGTGAGCTACCTCCAGCAATAAAAAATTCCAGTTTTCACTGAAGGTAGAATTTGAAGAGAGGAAAGTGCACAGGAGACAGTATTGCTAAGAAAAGTGAATTAGTGACCCCCTCCAAATGTTAGGAAGTGTTTTAAATATCAGTCAGTACAGAGTTTCTGGTCAGGAATGTATTTAATCCCAAGTGAGCACATTTAAAAGTGGACAAAAATAATCTCCATAAAAAGCCTACGAGATTTGCTGCAGTAAACAAGCAGCAAGGGCCAGAAGGATCGACCTAGAGAGGCAAAGCAGCACTAAGAATGTGTGGTTACAACAAAAATGCACTATCTTAAACAAATCCCAGAAAGAGGACCTCTCTGATCCTGGAGAGCATTAATTCCCAGTTCCCTATTTTTAAACAGATAAAAACATATGTAGTTGAGAGATTGCCAGCAGCTGGCTCAGCATTTGCTTCATACTGCTGTTGGCAGCCACAACAACTAAATGCTTTTAACAACACTGACAGCAATGATAAGGCAGAAGAAACTCAGACTCTCCAATTAGCCATCTAAGAGCCTAATTGAATAGCCCTGGATATAGAGAGGACTGTGCACATTTCCACCACTGGCAATCCCTGCAGGTGTTACCAAGCAACATCATTTTACTCTGAGCACAATGTTTAAAGCCAACAGTTTGGGCTGAGGGCATGCTAAGGGGATCCAGCACCTTCTGATAAAAACCTCTCTACTCCACTGGTTACAGCTGGGTTGTGCAACTGCAACCTTTTCAGGTTTTCCTCCAAAAATTGCCAGCACCTTAAAACAAAGGATGGAGCCCCAGACAGCAGGATCATGCTACAAGGAGCATATATATACAGTTTTCTTTTGTTTTCCTCCAGGACTACAGCTACCCCAGAGAAGCCTTCCCTCTACTCTGCTCAGTTTGATGTGAGTATCACCAAGAAGTGTCCTTATCTGAGTTTTTTCCACAAGGAGAACCCCACAGATGAGGCAAATCCTAAAACAACTTCTAGAAATATCCATCAGACCATCCTGCAACTCCACAGATGAGGCAAATCCTAAAACAACTTCTAGAAATATCCATCAGACCATCCTGCAACTCCACAGATGAGGCAAATCCTAAAACAACTTCTAGAAATATCCATCAGACCATCCTGCAACTCCTTTCTTCAGATTTTCCTACTGTTGGCATAGGATGGGAACCCCATAGTGATTCCCCACCCCCTCCTTTTGATAACTGCTCTAGAGAATTGCCATTTTTAGGATAGAATGCAAGTTTACCACTGACAACCTCTCTTCCTACCTCATGGGCTCAGATGGTTGATAATTTGTACATTTCATGGCCATCAACCCTTTCCAGGGTTTCCCCCTCCCCCCTAATTCTTCAATGCTTCTACATATTTATCAAGGGAAGCCAGGAAATACCACCTTGGGTAGAATTTTTTCCTCTAATTCCTTAATTTGCTAACAGCCCACAGTTATCTGAGCATACAAAAGGAATTATTTTCTATCCACCAATTAGCAAACCAGGAGTTCAAAAGCCTCTCCGAGTGCATTAACACTGAGAATTCCTTAATCCATAAAAATTAATGGAGATTATGTTAAAGAGACTTAAAATATTTAAATCCTCCACCACATTAGTCACTCTCTTTTATGTGCAGGTAACTCCAGCTGAAGTCCTCAGGAGCCCTGTGTGTGTGTGTGGCAGAACAAACTAATCTCTTCAAATGAGGATTGTGAGCTTTTTACCAGCTCTCCCCCTACAGCAGAAAGTGGCTGCTTTGCTTTGGAGTTGTTTTTGAGGTCTAACTTCCACCCTCAAGAAGTTCTTGCCAGGAGTTCAACATCAAAGCTTAACTGGCTGCAAAAGTCCTAAGTGGAACCATTTATTATTGTTGTGGGTGGTTGTCCTGGTGACAGGTAATCACAGTGTACAGTTAAATAGAACTGACTTCACAGCATCAGTAGGCTGCCAGGCACAAGTTCTGAATTCTCATTTTTGCTTCAATCTGGAATTTGGCTTTGTCACCACCTTACACCAGACCCAAGACAAGACCAGCCCAAAGTATCTGCTCTGCATGTAGATGGTTTTGTGATGCTCTGTGTCTGCATAGCTTTCATACACAACTATTAACTGGTGTTACATTAAATGGTTTTGAACTATCTTTTTCCTCTTGGCAGCATAAATTTAAGTATCCTCAGAAACAGAGGAGATTTTTATAACAGAGAGTAATTATCCTGAAGATAAGGCTGCATTTCAGAGATTTGCTAGAGGGTATTTACTGAACTATACCTGCCAAAGGGGGGGGGGGGGGGGAGGAGAAACAACCTTATAGAAATGGGATTATTCCTCCCCCCTTCATTTCTTTCCTCCCTAGCCCCTGAGTGCATCTCCCAGAATATTCTCTTGAAGCCAGAGAGGCTCTTTGTGAAAGCAGTGAGGGTGCAGATTTCCTATCATTAGGAGAATGAAGAACCACATGTGCTCAAGCTGATTCACAGATTCCACAGTGCCTGGCTGCTGGTTCACAAACACACAGCTTATCTTGGGGCTCAGGTTTTCTTTGAGCAGCTCAGGGGCTACCCAATGGGAACCTGAGTCTCTGAAGTCTTCCATTGCTTCAGAGATGACATTGGTATGTCCATATCACATTTTATGCAGGTTCACCCCTCTTTGGCCAAAGCCCTTTTGAGCCTGTAGATGCAGATACACAGCTTTTTCCTCCTTGTACCCTTGTGAGGTGCAGAACCCACCCTGGTAGCTTAAAACGTGCAAATTATATAGATATTGAATGATTAGGAGTGGGTCATAGATCATCTAGTTCCAACCCCAATCCCAAGGGCAGGGAGAGCTTCAGCTAGATCAGGCTGGTCAAAGGCCCATCCAAGCTGGCCTTGAACACATCTGAAGATGGGACATCAACAGCTTCTGAGCAGCCTGTGCCAGGGTCTCATGACCCTCCCAGTAAAAAAAATTTCTTCCTCATCTCTAGTCTAAATTTGCCATTTTTCAGTTTAGACCCTTTACCCCTCATCCTAGAAACACACTACCTGTTAAAGAATCCCCTCTCATCTTTCCTGTAGGCTCCCTTTAAGTACTGGAAAGCTACAATAAGGTCTTTCTAGAACCTTTTCTTCTGTATGTTCTACCACCCTAGTTCTCTCAGCCTGTCCCCATGGGAGAAGCATTTTAGCCTTCTTATCTTGGTGGTCCTCATCTGGATGTACTCCAACAGTTCCATGTCTTTTGTGTTGAGGGCTCCAGAGCTGGATGCAATATTCCAGGTGAATTCTCACAAGAGCAGAGTGGAAAGGCAGAATCATTTCCCACAGCCACTCTTCTTTTAATTGAGCCCAGGACAGAGCTGGCTTCTGGGCTCATATATTTCGTGTGTATCATGTGCACACATTGCATGCACACTTTTTTTTTTTTCGCTCCTGGGGGGTGTTTCCAGAAGCAAGATCAAAATGCATGCCAGGACAGTAAGGAGCTGCTCGTTCCGAGCCCCCTGGTAGCCAGCAGGGCTCGGGCTGGCCTCACACTTGCCACTAGGTGTCAGCCCGAGCCCTCCTGTGCCCAGCCCAGCTCGGGCAGGGAGGAGTAGCTGGCTCTGACCTCTCAGACTGTTCTGATCCAAAATTAGCACCGGGGCAGGCAGCTGTGAAAACGAGCCTTCAAAACAAGGCAGAGTTACTACCTTCAAAGGCAAAGTGTTGAAGACCCAGCCCCTCAAACCAGTGCAGTGAGGTGAAGGCTGCTTCTCGGGCAGCCTTTAAAGCACAAAAAGCATCTTCTCTGCCAGATTGAAAGCATGTTTCCCTAATTTAAGCCTGAGCTGAAGTCCTAGAGGCTTGAGACTTGCTCTAAATATTGAGAGGGATTATTTCAGGACAGTTCGCAAATGTGAAAAATCATCCCTGCTTCAGAATTGCATATTCCCACACAGCAGACTGAGCGCCTTGGAAGAACCCAGAGGAGCCAATTGCTTTGTTAGTACAGTCAGGGATATGGGAGTGTTATGCTTAAAACAACCAACAGATTCTGGCCTCTGACACATTGTTAAAATGGACATTACACAGCAAGCATACAGCATAAGGCTTGTGGGAAAGTTCACTGAAACATTTTTCAGAGCATTCCCATCAAGCTATATTTTTTTCTATTAATTGGATGCTTGCAAATTGATTTTACTCTGGTAGAAGTCTTGTGCAATTTCAGGTATAATATGATTTTCACAGCCTCACAGTATATCAGAGGTTGGCAGGGACCTCAAGAGATCAGCAGGTCCAAGCCCCCTGCCAGAGCAGGATCGTCTAGGATAGTCCACACAGGAACGCATCCAGAGAAGGAGACTCCACAACCCCGCTGGAGAGCCTATTCCAGTGCTCTGTCACCATCACTGTAAAGAAGTTTCTCCTCATGTTGAGGTGAAATCTTCTATGTTCTAGTTTGAACCCATTGTTCCTTGTGCTATCACTGTGAACCACTGAAAAGAGCCTGGCCCCCTCCACTTGACACCCACCCCTCAGATATTGATAGACATTGATCAGATCCCCTCTCAGTCTTCCCTTCTCCAGACTAAACAGCCCCAGGGATCTCAGTCTCTCTTCATAGGGGAGGTGCTCAAGTCCCCTAAGCATCCTCATGGCTCTCTGTTGGATTCTCTCTAGCAGGTCTCTGTCCCTCTTGAACTGGGGAGCCCAAAACTGGATGCAGTATTGCAGGTGTGGTCTCACCAGGGCAGAGTAGAGAGGGAGAAGAACTTCCCTTGACCTACTGGACACACCTTTCCTGATGCATCCCAGAATCCCATTGGCTCTCTTGGCCACAAGAACACATTGTTGTTCCAGAGGAGGTATTTTGGAGGTATTTTGTTGGTTCCATAAATCCTTATTAAATTTATTTTATATTCCCTTTTCCAACCTACTGGCAAAGATTATCCTAGAAGCTCCTAAGGAGAGTAGTGTTGGTTGGTATTGATTTTGTTAGAAGCCTTGCAGACAAATTCATGTAACATGCTGAGAACAAATATAATTCTTGCAAAATGAGAAATTACACTGCTATGTATCTGAGGTGGGAGAAACTGAAGAGCTAAACTGACTTTTTCAAAGACTGAAGGGAAAAGACCAAACCAGGAACAAAGCCCAGTATCCCACCTGATGCGTTTTGGCAACACTAACCTTCAGAGCCTAGACATGGTTTAGGGGTGACCCTAGAAAGCCTGGGACAAAGGTGGTAAGCTTTAGCACTGTTGAGACACTATCAATCTAGCTTTCCAGCAGCACTGTGTCTCCTCCCTGCCAGCACTCCCCACCAAAGGCTGCCTTGCCCCTTTGATGCTTCATGGAACCCATTGCACACACCATACACATCTTAGCTAGCATTCAGAACTTGGACTGCTAACACTTTAACCATTTCATCTCAGTAAACTTCTGAGAGAGCAGCATTTTTTACATTTCCTTTCTACTTTTTTTTTTAAATTAGACTTCTTTATATTTACATTTCTTCCCACTTCTTTTCTCTACAGTTGCTGTTTCTGCAGTCTCTACAGTTTCTCTACAATTCTTTTCTTTCCTCCCCATTGAAATCTGTGCTTCTCCACTGCAGTAACTCAGGCCTGCTGGCACACACACAAAATAGAGCTATGTGACTTCTGATAAGTCTATAAAGCTCACCAACATCCCTCTTACCCACCCTACCTGGGGAAAACAAGGCTAAAGCCTGGAGAAGGGAAGAAAAAAAAATGTTGAAAACAAACAAACAAAACAAAAGATCAAATAAAAAAAAACCCACCACCACCCCAAAACAAAACAGAAACCCACCCAAAAAACCTAACAAAACAAACACCACAAAAACCCCAGCCAAAGATCAATCATTTAAAAAGAAGACAAACCCCACCCTACCAATGGTCTGCATGTCATAACCAGAGCATAGAACTGGCTTCAGCAATGTGTTTCTTGACACATGCAAGAGCAGATCACTGCAGCACTTCAGGATGCAGCCTGCTCCACACCAGCAAGCCTCCTGATGGTTAGATACAACAGCAACTGCAGAGTTTCCCACAAGCACCCTCCAGCAAAAGACAATGCTACCCTCTGGTGCTTCCCAGCAGAATAACCAGCCTGCCCACTACTCAAAGCACCACAGATGCACCATCTGCAGGGCAGAACATGAAGATTTTGGAGGCAAAAGTTGAGGGGATTTAGGGGAGACAGAGGAGAACGTTCTGTTAATCTATAGGAGAGGACGTGGACATTTTGGAGTGAAAAGCAGAGGTGAATTGTGAGGGGACATAGGTGACATCATGAAGGGAAGAGCTGAGGTGATCTTTAGGGAAGTGATAGTAAAATTTGGAGGGAAAAGCTAAGATCAGTTAGAGGAAAAGAGGTGATATTTTTGAGGGGAAAACACAATCTACAGGGGAGAAAATGAACATTTTGGAAGGAAAACCACGATGACTTTGAGACAAAAGTGACAGCTTGGGAAAGCTGAGGTAATTTAGGGGGGACAAAGGTAATATTTTAGAGGGAAAAAAGGTGATTTAGAGGGCAACAGGTGATGTTTTGGAGGAGAAGGCTGAACTAATATAGAGGAAGAATATTAAATATATAGACTATTTTGAAATATGTATAAAAGGATATACCTGTGTAGAGAGACATATATATGTATTGTTCTACACATACATACATGTGTATATAGGAACACTTCAGACAAATAGACAGGGAGATATATAGGAATAGATAGGGAAGAGAGAAATGGGAATGTAGAGCAGGGAGATGGAAATACAAGGAGCAGCCAGAGCTCCCTGTACGCAGGGCTGGGAAGGATGATTTAGGCAGTCACAGGAATGAGCCCTCCCTGGCCCTTCAGAGGATACAGGTTGAGGAAATGCTGTGCCAGAAGGCACAGTCCCACCTCTGGCGCTCCCTTTGGTTGGGGCAGCCTCTCCTCAGTGACACAAGCTGAAGCAGGATGTTATTTTTTTTTTTCCTGGTATTTTTGGTTTGTCATCAGATTCCCCAACAAGAGGGGTTTGAGTGCTTCCTGTGAGTGCTTGTTTGTGCACTAGATCAGCTCTTGTGAATGGGATGTCCTGTGCTGTGGCTGGAGTTTAACATGGCAGAAACGTTCCTTTTGGCTTTTTCTTCTCTTCTAATTGAAGATTTTGTGGTGGCTTGATTTCCAAATAAACATGGGGGGGGGGGGAAGGGTGGTGGTGGTGGTGGTGTAATATCCTCATAGGGGAGAAAGGACCTGAACCTCAGCAGCCAGAAAAGCAGTGGTGTTTTTGTCAAGGATCATCATCTATGACTTCCATTTTTCCTATTACTCAATGTTGTGTGTCCTCAACAAAGTTCATTTCTAAACCATTTCTAGTACTTTTTATTCACTGTTTTTCTGTTACTCATGTTCCTAAGCTTGCACTGTACTTCACTTTTAAAGTAGCAGCAGTTACTGTCACTTCTGTCACAAAATTGTGTATTTGTCCCATGGTACGTAGAATATCATGAGGTGGTGTCCAGATCAATAATATGACAATACCACAGCAAGCATTTTCTGGTAGAGAGCTCTAGGACCATAACTGGTGGGGGGCTGGAGATGCTCCATGGCTTCCCAAATGGTGCAGCACCCAAGCACTTGATACCATGCCTGGCCTGGCAATGGGACTGTCTTGGAGTGGGTGGAAGTCCATGTTCCCACTGTAGCAGCATCTCATCCCACTCACTGGATGAGGAGGAAGGTGAATCTCTGTTATTCCCTGAAGAGGCTAACCCTGCTCAGCATGGCTGAGGTGGCCCTAGTGGTCATAGAATCAACCAGGTTGGAAGAGACCTCCAAGATCATCCAGGGACATCCATGGCATTAAGTGCCTCATCCAGGCTTCTCTTGAAGATCTCCAGGGACAGCAACTCCACCACCTCCCTGGGCAGCCCATTCTAATGGGCAATCACTCTCTCTGTGAAGATCTTCCTCCTAACATCCAGCCTATACCTCCCCTGGCACAACTGGAGACTGTGTCCTCTTGTTCTGCTGCTGGTTGCCTGGGAGAAGAGACCAACCCCCACCTGCCTACAACCTCCCTTCAGGTAGTTGTAGACAGCAATGAGGTCTCCCCTGAGCCTCCTCTTCTTCAGGCTAAACACCCCCAGCTCCCTCAGCCTCTCCTCACAGGGTTTGTGTTCCAGACCCCTCACCAGCTTCGCTGCCCTTCTTTGTACCTCAACATCTCTGTCCCATCAATGAGTCACACCAATGACTCTGAGGAACAATAGAAAAGTTAAATGCCTCAGCTGGGTTAATGGTTGGACCAGATGATTTTGAAGGTCTCTTCCAACCAAAATGATTCCATGCTTTGTTTTCCCTCTCAGAAAAACTACCAAGCCTCTTACTATAAATATCAGCCAGCTTTCTGGCCTTTTCAGAATTTGCTTAATGACCAGAACCCTGCAGAAATTTGGACAGGACTACTTTTCATAGAGAGATTGGAATGATTCAAACACCTGAGTAGGGGGTCACCTGCAGTTCTCAACTTCATGCCAAAACCCCCAAAGTTCTGAATAGTTCAAGAGAAACATCAAATTTGTATCAAATCTCAATGATAAAAGGAGTCTTTTACCTCTGGGGATCACAAAATATGTGAATAGGAACACAAGGAGCAAAGCCTGGTTTCTGGAAAGAAAGTAGCTGACTAGTAGTGCCTGCCTTGCAACTATTAGCCAAGCAGCAAGCTACTTAGCTGAGTAAACCAAAAGTGAGACAGAGCAGCAGGGCATGACTCTCCATCTAATCAAGTGCTTTGCAGTCTGTCAGATGCACAAAACCAGGAGAGCTGGGATGAGTTAAATATGGATGGCTCCAGTGGCAAGGCAGCTCAGGCAACATCTAATCAAGTGAGCTACGTAGTTATCAGGTAGACCACTTGCCCACACAGCAAACACCTTTGTGTGCACAACCACCACAAGCTGGCCAGTCACTCAAACCAAATCAGGATGCTTGATTCCCTAGTCTCACACTTGCAGAACTGGGTGGAAACAAAAGGATCTGGTAGGACAAGCTGTTTCCTCTGCCTTTTGTGCAGCAAAAGTCTCTATTGTAATTCATTAAGACCTGTAATAGCTCTACAAGCTTGTATACACACTAGGCATTTCATGAATAACAAGTTTTTGGCAGCTGACCAATCATCTGAATATTTCAAGGCTTGGCAATATTTCAGCACAGTCTCCACAGAAAAGGAGGTCATTTTCTTCTTAGTCCCTGAAGTGGTAGCTTACAGCTCAGTCAAATTCCTTCAGCTGACCTTTCCTCCTATTTAAAATATTTATCTTTTAAATTACTTGTCATTCTGTTCCAGTTTGTGGCTGCAGTTACAGCAGAAAGCCCCAGACCTCAGATAAGGTTCTGGTTATAGCTCATACCACTACAGAGCCCTCCCCAACAGACACTGATTAGAAGTGACCAATTAACAGTCCTCTAGTCCATGGAACAGGCCCTAATTAGCCAGGCTGGAGTGTGCCTAGGAAACCAACCACATTTCCCCTGTTTGCACAAGGAGGGATGCCCAGTCAGCACAGCTTGGCACCAGCAGACAAAAGACTCCAGAAGCCATCAAAACCAAGATGCCCCCTTGAAGGGCAGAGCAGAAACACAGTATTTAGTGAAAAGGAACCTCCAGATGAGAAACTGTCCTGATAAAGTGCAGCCTCTCACTTGGCAGAAATGATCTAGCCTGGCTTCACCCAGTATAGGAACTGGACAACTGAAATAAAACTGGAGGAACCGTTGGATTGCCAGGTAACAGCTTAGTCTCCTGGCTGTGAACATTGTGGCATATAGAATCATATAGAATGCTTCAGGTTGGAAAGGAACTTAAAAGATCATCTAGTCCAACCACCTCTGCAGTGAGCAGAGACATCATCTACAGATTAGGTTTCTTAGAGCCCTGTACTACCTGGATGTCACCAGAGATGAGCCATCTACCACCTCTAGGCAACCTGTTCCAGTGTTTCACTGGCCTCAGAGTAAAAAATTGCTTGTTATATACTTGAAATCTCCTCTCTTTTCATTGAAGCCCATCACTCCTTGTCCTATTGCAATAGGCTATGCTAAAACGATTGTCCCCATCTTCCTTATTGGCCCCTCTAATATATTGACAGGTAAAACCTAGCACTGACTTCAGCTAAATTTGGCACACAGCTAACATCTCACTTGCTAAAACAAGACAAACAGCACAAAGCAGGGGTGAGATTGGCACCTTCATAAGCACCCTCTCAAAAATCTGAAAGCCATCCAGAAGCTAGCGGTGACAGCAGGACTTCAATGCCTATCTAGGTGTGTTTCAGTCCTGCCTTTCATACCCATACTGAAATGCAGGGTTTCCTAAGGCTCCAGAGGGATAGGTGCTCTGCAAACCCTTTGGAATAGGAAGCTGACAGGGCTTGGAAAAGATCAATCCATGTTTGTTTTCAATGATGCTGAAATGACTTGGGATACAATTCAAAAAATACCCAAAATGAGAGACTTGGGGCTTCCAGAAGGACAACAGGGTCAAGAGGAAGAAGTATCAGGGGCAAACATATTTTGCTTGGGTATGAGAACCACTACTACATGAGATTTGGTTGGGGGTTTTTGAAAACCAAAGGAATTTTGCTCTTGTTAAAATTGTTAAAATGACTCTTTTTTTGATGACTTATGACTTTTTTCTTTTTTTTAATATACACACAGTAATAAGAGACACTGTCACTTAAGACTGGAAATTCCCATAGTTGCTCAACTGAAAAACCAGACCAAAAAATCTTTTCAATGTCATGCCTTGCGCAAAAATATTTAACAATTAACTGTCTCAAGTTTCTGGTGCATTTTACTAAACATTGCAGTTGTTTTGTAAAGACCACTGTGAACACAGCTGTGCCAAACCAACAAACAGTTGAGGCCATTGTTGGTATTTTGGCAAAACTCTCCTGCAGAAAAGCATGAAAGCCAGCTGGGTTGGATTCTGCACATTCAAACCTTAAAGCTTTGAGGAATGGAGCATGCAAAAATAAAAAAGGCTTTATTCTGCCATATTTACCCACGCCAGCAACAGCCCTTTGAGACCCACTCTCAGCAGGGGATGTATCCAGGCTGTAGGGCAGATACACACTACGAGGAAAGGGAAAGAAAAACAGCCAATGCATGTTGAGGAGACAGCCCAACAGTACTGGAATGCAGCCTGGGAATGTATCAAACCTCCCAAGTTTTAGGCAGGGTTACTCAATGTATATACTGGTGTCCAGGGTTTGGCTAGGAGGGAACAAAATTCTGGCAAGGAATACGTTGGGCCAACTCATGCTGCATGATGTTCTGCAAATGGTTTATTGCTTTCCTGCAACGTTAGAGTCAAAAGTATCATCTGTAGGTAAAAGCAGAGCTACTACATAAGAACACAAAACCAGACAAAATGCTCCAAAGAAATCATCACAGAATCACCATAAAAGGCAAGGAACTTTCAAGTCATGTATTGATGCACAATGTCAAATCTGCAGTTCACAGCTGTTTAAAACACCTTAAAGGGACACCATGCACTGTGTGGAAATATCTTCAGTGAGTGGTGCTTTATGAGAAGTCCCACAGGCCAGGGCACCAGCAGTTGTGTCTGGTGATGGGGTAGAAACAGAACAGCATCATGAGCTCTGCAACCCACCTAATGCTTTAATTAGGGATGATGCTTAGTTTGCATAGTTGTAGGTACTTGGTTAATATCCCTGTCAGCAGCATCAGTGAGGAGTATGGATTTCTCTGTTACAGAATCAGTCAGGGTAGGAAGAGACCACAAGGATCATCCAGTTCCAACCCCCTGCCATGGCCAGGGACACCTCACACTAGATCAGGCTGGCCAGAGCCTCATCCAGCCTGGCCTTAAACACCTCCAGGGATGGGGCCCCAACCACCTCCCTGGGCAACCCATTCCAGGCTCTCACCACTCTCATGGTGAAGAACATCTTCCTCATGTCCAGTCTGAATCTCCCCACTTCCAGCTTTATTCCATTCCCCCTAGTCCTGTCACTACCTGATATCCTAAAAAGTCCCTCCCCAGCTTTCTTGTAGCCCCCTTCAGATATTGAAAGGCCACAATAAGGTCACCTTGGAGCCTTCTCTTCTCCAGACTGAACATCCCCAACTCTTTCAGTCTGTCCTCATAGGAGAGGTGCTCCAGCCCTCTGATCATCCTGGTGGCCCTTCTCTGGACACCTTCCAGCATGTCCATATCCCTCTTGTAATAGGGGCTCCAGAACTGGACACAGTACTCCAGGTGGGGTCTCACCAGAGCTGAGTAGAGGGGGAGAATCACCTCCCTTGCCCTGCTGGCCACACTTCTCTTGATGCAGCCCAGGATCTGTTTGGCTTTCTGGGCTGCAAGTGCACATTGACAGCTCATGTTGAGCTTCTCGTCCACCAGCACCCCCAAGTCCCTCTCCTCAGGGCTGCTTTCCAGCCAGTCCCTGCCCAGCCTGGATTTGTGCTTGGGATTGCCTCGACCCAGGTGCAGGACCTTGAACTTTGTCTGGTTGAACCTCCTGAGGTTGGCTTGTGACCACCAGCCTGTCCAGGTCCCTCTGGATGGATTCCTTCCCTCCAGCGTGTCTGCTGCACCACACAGCTTGGTGTCATCAGCAGACTTGCTGAGGGTGCACTCAATGCCACTGTCCATGTCACCAACAAAGATGTTGAAAGCAGATACTGGAAAGCAGTTACTTGCAGTGAAACAGAGTTTGAGCCACATTTCATTTTGATAGGCATTCTTTTCCTTCTAGAAGCACGCTACCAGATACACTTGTGCTGACTAAAAAGTACTATTTGGCCCTGCTGGAATACTCATGGTGGTATTTCTGATAGCTGGCTCTTCCACACCTCAGCTGCCAACATGACTCACACAAGCATAGCTCCTCTGCCTCAATGCCCAGGACACCAGGGCGACGGGGACTGCCACAAAGCCTGCACTGGCTTTGTGATGACAATGAGACATCACACACAGAGCCAGTGGAATACAGGCATTGCTGACAGTACATGTGGTTGGCAGAGATGCTACACTCTTGCTCAGTAGAGGAAAACACAGCTCACCAGCTAGACCTAATAAAAGCCAGCTCTCATAAGCAAAGCAATTATGATGCCAACATTCAAAATGCCAGGGAGCACACTTTTTTTTTTTTTTGGTGACTGGTAGAGGCCAATAAAACATGATACAATTTGTGTGTAGGGAAGCTGATGCTCTGCTGTGATGTTTGATCTGGCAAGAAACCATGGTTCCTTCCTGCAAGCTGGCAAAACACTAGACACGGGGAATGCCATGCACAGCCAGCCTCAATTAAGCTATCTCTTTCAAGCTGTAAAACAGCACTGGGCACACAAAACGACAGAAAATACATTTGTTTCCTCTCCATCTGCACAAGCACATCTAGTGATTCCAGCTTACCCAATTTACAGGACAAGAGGAAGAACAAACATGCATTTAATCTTTGTTCAGGACCACCTTACTCTGTGTTGGCTACTGGTGGAGTTTAGCTTCTAAAGCAGCTGGCAGTGACAACTTGAACATCATACCTTTAGAGGAGCTTAAAGCTGGAGCTAACAAGTTCATTAATCATGGTGTGTACTGGCCTAAGTAGAGCACAGACACAGCACAATTGTAACAGCTTGCTGGGCAATTTGTAAATAATATTTAAAATAAAAGTCTTATGCCTACTGCTTCAGTTCCTAGTCTTGAGCTTGGGTTAGGTAGTGCTTTTTTAGAGCTGAAGAAATACCTCCTCATAACCTTTAAAAAGGGACATTAGCTTACAGGTCAGCAGATAGAAATTAAGCAATAGGTTGCTCACAATTCCAGCAGTTCATGACATGTTAAATCATTCTACACCACTCATGTAACCAGATGAAGCTGACTGTATCAACAGCCTTCACAAGAGATTAGAGGTATGGAAAGTCTCAGACTGCTGCAAGACTGAAAGAAAACTTAAGCCATTTCACCAACTGTCACTGAAAAAGAAAGCCTCCTTACCTTCTTTTGTGTTTTCTACCCATTCCACATGGATATTTCTATAAATGTCTCTGTTTATGGTCTAAAATCCCCCTGATTGTTGTTGACCTTCAGGACACAAGGCCATTGCTTAGCAAAACTGAGCAGTGCCACACGAACCATGGCAGTTTGTTCACTACTGCTACATGTACTTGCAGCTGTCAAACCACATTTAGCACAAAAGAACGGAGTAGAAATCATAGAACCATTTAGGTGAGAAGACCTTTAAGACTGAGTCCAGTAATCAGCCTAACACTGCCAAGTCTGCCACTAAACCGTGTCACTAAATGACATGCCTTTGAAACACTTCCCTAGGGATGGTGACTCCACCATTGCCCTGGGTAGCCTATTTCATGGCTTGAGAACCCTTCTGGTGAAGAAGTTCTTCCCACTGTCCAATCTAAAGCTTCCCTGGTGAAACTTGGGTCTGTTTCCTCTTGTCCTATTTCTTGTTACTTGGGAGAAGTTACCAACACTCACCTTGCTCTGAGCTCCTTTCAGGTAGTTGTAGAGAGCAACAAGGTCTCCCCTGAGCCTCCTTTTCTCCAGGTTAAACAACCCCAGTTCCCTCAGCCACTCCTCAAAAGACTTGTTCTCTAAACTCTTCCCCAGCTTGGTTGGCCTTCTTTGGGCACTTCAGCACCCAGTAGTGAGGAGCCCAAAACTGAATCCAGCACTCAAGGTGCAACTTCAGCAGGGTCAAGTACATGGGGACAAACATAAGGAGAGGAGGAACAGCTGGTGTAGCTGTGCTGGGAAGTGCCTAGCACAACTTAAATCTATGGTCTTCACCTAGTATTAAGTTTGAAATCATCTTAGTTTGAGTATAGATTCTCCAATTCACTAGCCTCCAGCAGGTCATGTAGAAACCAAGGTTTGCTGGCTAAGGAGGGAGCACAGGAAAACTGAGTTGGAAGACCAGAGGCATCAGTGAGTCAGGTGAGCCCTCTATCTACTGTTTTTATGATTAATCATGCTCACTAATTGCAGAAAATTATACACACATTGTCTTCTTTATGGCAGGATTAGTACTCTACACCCTTAGGCAATAATCCAGTGCTCAAAGCTCCTTTCAAAGATCCTTCAGGATACAGCCAGTCTTAGATTAGGAAATTCTAAGTGATCTATGGTAGGGTCTAAATGACAGCCTACTGAGACTCTCAAATATCATAAAATACTGACCTTGGCTGAGGATGAGAGGGAAATACCTTTTAAAATTGGCACAACCTGCTTGGACACAGTAGGATACACCTTCTACATCTACTAGCCTGAAAAACAGATTATCTGAAGGCACCCAGACAAATGCTGTTAAGAAACTGAGGGAAGGCTCTTGCTGAAAATAAATTAACCCACACTGAGAGGATTTAGCACCTAAAGAGCAAAAGCACAAATCCAGGATGCAGTCAGGGACAGCATTTGAGCAATATCTGTATCTGAAGACAGCTGACACAGATAAAACTGAACAGCATTGTGACCTACAGCTGCCAAGCTGAAGCAGATGTCTTCAAGAGTAGATAAAAACATCTAGACTACAGTCTGCATGAGACTAGGATGTCTCTTGATGGATCATAAAGAGAGAAAGGATACATCTGTCTGGAAAAAGCCCACAACTATAGTGCAGCGACAAATTTCTTCATTTTTGGCTATTTTGCCTAATCTGGGTGGGAACAAAACATCTATTTGACAATTGAGCCTGGAGTATGGACATGCTAGAGAGAGCTACTTGTTCATTGAGCATGGAATTGGTGGGAAAATACAAAACCTAGTGAAAGGCACACACCTCAAAAGGCAGACCATTAGTGACTTTCACAGAAATAGGCAGTACATCAAAAATGAGACAGCCAGGATATACAGCTATGGCTGAGAGACCAGTCCCAGTGCAGTGTTATGAATGATGTATTACTCTATTTTATAGATCATAAAAGTTTCAGGAACACGAGCCCTTTCACGTTCTGCTTCCTCATACAGTACCTGGAACTGATCAAGTCACTTGGGAGCACACCTCTCTAGTAACAGCATGCATCAAAAGTAGCCAAGTGTGGAACAGATGATTTGGCCTCCCAGTATTCCCAGCTGTCAGACCACTTTTTATGAAAGAAAAATCTTCCTTGCTCTATTGGAGAGGTGGTCTGCAAAGGGCAGGCTGGAGAATACACACTCTGGGTTGGTGACCACTTCTCAACAAAGAGAACCTGGGTCTGGACCACCCAGACAGCCCTGACCTCATTCATTTCTCTTGAGTTTGGTAGCAGACAACTCATGCCATTCATAGAATGACAGGATGGTTTGGGTTGGAAGGGACCTTAATGATCATCTAGTTGCAATCTAACACCTTAAGCTTCAGACAGGTTTTCCCCTTTGTATACTGGAGGGCATCCAGATGCAGAAGGATGGCACTTGCCCTTCTGCCTCTGATATTACCCTTCTACTTTATTAATTCCTCTTTGCACAATGCTGAATACAAATGAATTTGTTCATCTCCTTAGTTTTTATGGCCTTCATGGGAATTTGGTAACTCTTGGGATAAGGTTGTTTCCATCAGTCTAGTCTTCCTATCTCCTCCCCCCACCCCAGTATTTATTAGAGCATCAATCACAGCAGTATCTAGGCACAAACTGTCACCTGACTAATGGTCTGTGACTTTCAGATACCATAGCAACTTAAAGACACCTCAGCATATACTTCTGTCAGTGCATCAAGGCAGTGGGTGTACAATATGGCACCCATGCTACCACTGCATGCTGCTTTGGCACAAGGTCAAGGCAATCTGCACCAGACCTCTCTGTGTATACAAAAGCCCTATGAACAGCATAGGTCAAATGTCAAAAGAAGGGTTTGCACTTCATGTTGGATGCAGGAGAAAACAGAGTTGGGAACAGTTTGAGAGATGAAGTCATGCTCTTTAAGAGGGTTTCCCACACATGGTCTGTAAGAACAGACACCTGAAGGGAATTCTGTCACTCCATTTACAAAGACACAAAGCAAGGAGCTGTGTAGCACACAGTTTTGGACCTGCCTTTTCCAAAAGAAAAAAAAAAAGAGAGAAGAAATGTGCTCCTGAAGATGTCGCCTCTCCCACCCTCCCCACACCACCTGCTGACTCTTGCTGGTGACAAACAAACAAACAAAGAATAAAGCCCTCACTTCACAAAACACACATTTCTGAAATGGTTTTCCTAAAGAGAAAAAAACCCACCCAAGTTCATCAAGGGTGTTAACTGTAACAATAATTACCCTCATTTTGCCTCTTTGAAAGCAAGAAGGGGTAGCCCAAACACATAGCAGGTGTGAGGTGCCTGGATCACCAGCATAAGCATTTAACTGAGCTGTGCATCTTCCTTCCACCAAGCTAGGGTGGACCCAGATTACTGGGTTGGTTCAGGACAGCTAAATGCTCTCCAACAAATCTGACTCCTTCAATAACATAAAGGCAAAACTCTTCTGGCTGGCTCATCTAAATGTTCACTGCCTTTCAAAGACTGCAGCCACCCATTCCCCCCCTCCTCCACCTTCCCAGTGAGGCAGTTATTTGGTATTCAGTCCCTTTGTCTCCTTGCTCAAGTCGACTCACATAATTGATGGTGGAGCAATTTCCAATTTAAACTCTATCCATTAACATACAAAAAGCAAAACACGTTTGGAGTGCTTTGTTGCTGGTGGGGGATTCTTAGGGAAGGAAATATTAGTTCCAGGAAGACTTAGCAAGAATGGAAATTAATGGTTTTGAACTGAATCAAAGCATGTCCTTTTTTCCTCCTTCTATAGCAGGACTCTAACCACCCATCTGAAGACCTAAAAAATCCTCTGAGTTTCACTACTTATTTCCCACTTCAGCTGGATGCAGATAGATGCTGCATGAAATAGTGAGGCATGGTAATCACAGTGTAACCAGAACTCTCATCTGCATCAACAGCTGATCTTGTATTCATCAGCTCTAACCTAATGCTTAGACCATGAGTTTATTCAGCACTATAACATATTCCATTTCTCTTAGTCCATTTGTCAGTACATTTCTGCTATGTAGAGAGCAAGGATAGCTGTACAAGGCTCTAAACAGAGAGGCTGATTTATTCTTGGCTCTCATGAGGAATCATAGGAAACAAAGTTCACTTCACTACTTTTCTTCCCACCTATCTTGGCAGAAGGTCTCTATGCAGTGTACAGATGTATTTGCAGTTTAGCAGGTGCTCTTTAGTCCTTACTAAGACGTTTGTCTTAGTTACTTCTTACATTTGCAACCCATTGACTGGGCACTATAGTGTAGTACCTTCCCTTTGTCCTTTAGAAATGTACCCCTTCCAGTTACGAGCATCCTCATAAGATCAGTTTATCACTGCCATCAATCTCTCCCCATTACCTGTTTCTCCATCAGATTTTCTTTTAATTTGGAGCCATATGAGAGTTGAGCTTTATTACAGTTTTGTCAGGCTAGGATCCATGGTTGCTGCTCACCTCTTTTCACACAGGACAATTCTGAAGATATTTTTACTGTCTGTAATTCATAACATTTTGCAGCCTCAGCATCTCCCTGTTCTTCCATCCCTTCACTTTTGCATGCATTTAATGACAGAGCCAAGGCCTTTCACTGAGTTGTGGCTTTCCTTTGGGAAGCTCACGTGCTGCTGCACAGAGGACAGGATATCAGTCAGCTTTCCTCTCACCTCTGCACCACCACACACCTTCAGGTTTCCTACTCACAGCACCACTTCCCAAGGCGACAATGGTAGCTTTCTAAAAGGGACTTGCTAGCAGGAAAGACATAAATTTTTCCTTGATTTCAAATGCTCACCAGAATCTTGTTAATCCTAAAATAACACCCAGATGTATTACCATTAGAGGTGAAATGGAACTTAACAGCATAGTTTAGCATTTACACTGCCAAGAGAAAGCTGTAGTGGGTAGAGAGGGAAGAGAAATTCACACAGCCTGGAGTTAGCTGGGAAGGAAGCTTGCATCATCATTGTTTGGATTTGGAGGTTAGTCTGCTCAGTAGTGCTGTTTACTTTGAAATTCCAAGTCAACATATCACCTGTGCAGTCTGCAAGCAGAAAGAGACACTGTAAAACTAGTCTGTTTTTTATCCCTCTCTCAGGGCTTCAGCCTTCATTGAAACAGCATGGCTCATAGATTGGCTTTACAGTATTGTCCAAAGGCAGACAACATCTGGGCATGCAGGATTTCCCTTCCTGTGCCCAAACTTCTCAGATCTCCCCAAGCAAGCGTGGACATAGTTCGTTAGTGGTTGGCTGCAGCACGACCCAAGCTGGCTCATTGAGAGCTATTAACAACCTGTGCAAATAAAACCCATCTCTCCTTCACATCACCATCACATAGCAAGGTTGTTTATATGGGTATCAGTATTTCCAGCAGATAACCTTGTATACACAGTTATACAAGTGACATGCTTCAGCATGGACTGATAAAATTCCTTTCCATGACTGCAATGCAGGAATTCAATATCTATCCATCTTATTCACCAACCTCATTCCACCTAGGCACATCAGATAGGACATTGCCTGAACTGTTTATACTTCCAAATGAAAACAAAGCCACAGCTTTACCTGTGGGAGGACTACAGAGCAAGCAATCCTTCAACAGTTTCCTTATCTATCAACACAATCCAGATCTACAGCTAATTTCAAAGTAGCTTGGAAATGTCTCAAAAGGCTTCAAAACTTTTTATATTTTAAGAAGTTATTTTCAGCTCTCTAGAGGAGACTCCACTTACTGCTCATAACTCACTTCACATAATTCAATTCACCTCAGTCTTTTTCAAACGACTACAGCTCTTGGGTAAGGAAAACTTTAAGGAAACAAACATTCACCAAATACTCCATAAAAAGGAACATATTTATCAAATAAGCATAAATCCAAGCTAGCAGAGCAAAGCCTGAGGACTAATCACATTCAAAGCAACCTTACTTCCAAGAGCTCTTATCCTTGAATTTATTGCTACTTTCAGCTTACTTCAGCCTTCCCACACTGTCTCACCAATATCCAAAAGCCCTCCTCAGCCAGACTTGAAAAAAGACTACTACAGAACTCCTCAGTTACCAGCATTTGTCTTTCATTCAGGCAAAAAAACAACAGAAAAAAAGTTGTCACACAACCAAACTCACGTGCTGCAACTTCTTTCTCCTCTCTCCTTCCAAGAGGCTTCAACAGCTCCTGAGGCCACCAAGCTGACTGACATCCCTTCTCGAGTACCCCAGCTAACTGCTGCTGCTTATCACCTCACACCTACGTGGTCCCATCATTGCAATCAGATGAGGCTATCCTCTCACTCAGCACTGCCAGGCAATGAGGAATCAGACTCACCTGGAAGCGTGGGCCTGGGAGCACCACCTCACAGAATCACACTGAATGGTAGGGCTTGGAAGGTACCTCTGAAGGTCATCCATCCTCCTCTTCTCTGCTGCTGAGAATGAGTTCATCATGAAAGAAAGTGCACGACCTTTGCAATCAATGCATCGAGTGCCATCTTCTATGGAACCAGCTTCTTTTGCACCTGCAGCTCCAGTGCTGGCTTGGTCTAGGGTTCCTCCTGGCACTGCCTTTCATCCCTTTCTTGGGTCAGCATCATGTTGGGTGCTTACAGTCAATTTATGCACCCAAACACCCAGGATGTGTCAGTACTTTAAACTGCTGAGGTTCTGAACTCTGAGCTAGGCACTCTCTCATAGGGTAGTTGCTGACTCTCACTTCTCTCTGTACTTTAATTTTTGTATTTAGTTAAATAGAAACAAATATTAAATATTAGTAGAAATTAAATATAACATAATACAACCACACACTTCAAGACACTATTCTAGAATCTGTATTATTCCAGCTTTATAGCTTTCTGTTTTCTTTGTGCAGCCATTAGGATTTGGTTTATTTCTTCTTCTCAAAGCCCTGACGCTTTTCCTAGTCTTGACATAATTTAATTGAATTTTCCCATCCAGGTGTTTGCACTGACCCTTGCTTTCTCTGTTTTTCTGCCCAAAATCCCAGACCAGTTACAATTTAATTCCATATAATTTAGACTGAACAAGAGTCCAAAGTTACTTCCAATGGTGACAACTCAGCTGTTGCTCACTGACCTCATTCAATTCCCTGCTCAGGCTAGATAATCATGTATGATTAGGTATCACCCACATGATTATAGCTTTCACAAATACTCTGCCTTGCAAGAGACTGTTCTCTGACAGTCCTGACATCTTAATAAACAATTCTGCTGATGTTCTACAATGAAGATGGAAATAAATATCAATTTGTTTTGTTTTGTTTTGTTTTTTTACTAGCTCGTTCTGCCACTCCACCAGGAATTAAGTGGCAGTAATTTTGGGGGGTTTATTTCTAACATGCATGCAGATGTCTTTTATTTTATAAGACAAATATTCTGATAAGCTTACCATCAGTCTTTCAGGAAGGATTCCTATAAGATACCTCAGCTCTATATTGCGTCTGACTTTATCTGACTGTGTGTTTGAGGGAGATAATGTGAATGCTTGTCCTACAGATTTGAGTCTTGTGGTGGAGCAACTTTAGGGTCTAAGAAATTGCAGTGTGGGATTGTGAATTCTCTGTACAGTCTAATACCCGATGTCACACCAAATTAGACTTTTAAAGATCATCACTACTTTCAGAAAGCACATAGGAAAATTACCAGTGTTTGGAGCTCTATCTCTGGCAGCTTTAGACCATATCTACCAATGGGTACATAATTTAATAGGGTCTGGGAACAAGATGAAATGTAGAAACACATCATCTTTCCATGAAGTTTATTTCCACAGGAAAAAGAAATAAAACAAATAAAACTGTACTAGGTAGAATATTTTAATATAATGTGCTTTTATGAGGTCCCTTTGGAATCTCGTCTATATTACAATCACAGTGAGATGGATCAGTGTACAGAGCATCTCATCTCTTGAAGTTATTAAAAACCAGGGGTGAAAGAAAAGGCAAGCATGGAGGATGGCTAATGGGGGCTTTATGTGGTGGTGAGATAGGGATTTGTGTTAGAGTAACTGTGGTTTTATTTGTGTTCCTCACTTAGAAAATACTCTTTGAGTGCTCCCTTAAGGCTTTTCTGTACAATTTGCTTTTCCCACTCTCTCAACATCCAGCTGTTAGACATATGTGGTAACTAACACAAAGGCTGTTAAAGTGTACTTTGCATGCACAAAGGCAGAATTATGCCACTTAAAGTTCTTTTCAGCTGGGCTCTGAATCTGTACGTGCATGCAAGTGATCGTGTGGAGTGCCACGTAGTCCAACAGATTCCACAGGATTTCACAGAATCACTAAGGTTGGAAAAGACCTCAAGGATCATCAAAGTCCAACCTGTCACCCAAGACCTCATGACTACTAAACCATGTCACCAAGTGCCACGTCCAATCCCCTCTTGAACACCTCCAGGGATGGTGACTCCACCACCTCCCTGGGCAGCACATTCCAATGGCCAACCACTCTCTCTGTGAAGAACTTTCTCCTCACCTCCAGCCTAAACCTCCCCTGGTGCAGCCTGAGACTGTGTCCTCTTGTTCTGGTGCTGGTTGCCTGGGAGAAGAGACCAAACCCCTCCTGGCTACAACCTCCCTTCAGGTAGTTATAGACAGCAATGAGGTCACCCCTGAGCCTCCTCTTCTCCAGGCTAAACAATCCCAGCTCCTTCAGCCTCTCCTCGTAGGGTTTATGCTTGAGATCACCCAGCTCCACCAGGTTTTACTCAGGTCTGTAATGCTGCAAAGAATTCTGAATATCTGCACTGCTGTTCAGTATTTAGGACATCCATGAAGGGTAATGTTATGCACTGTGGTAAGCTGGCAAGGACCTACAGCTGATTTATCTTCCAAGTGAGGCAACAGCATGTGGGCAACCAATCCCGTGTACTTAGGGATCAGAAGGAGGAAATGGAGGGGAAAAAAGAGGCAAAATTAGTGATCATGTATCTGTTTAATGAACTAAAACCAAAACCAGCCTTCACTATCATTTTTTTTACAATGAAGGTGGTGAAACACTGGCATAGGTTGCCCAGAGAGATGATGGATGCCCCCTTCCTGGACACATCCCTGGCTAGAATGGGGCTCTGAGCAACTTGATCGAGGTAAAGATGTCCCTGCTGATTGCAGGGGGTTTGGACTTGATGACCTTTAATATCTTTTTGCTCCATAACAATATAATGCAGCTTTTATTTCAGGTAATAGGCTTAGTTCTGGTCTTCTTTTTCTTCCTCTGCAGCTGAGAAGATTTAATTCAAACAGTTTATTACCATCTTGGGCAAAGGTGTTATACTTAGAAGGAATCTCCAAGCCTTGTATTCTTTATGGGAACAATTGTGTCTTTCACTCTCTACATTACCCAATCTGAAAAAAATTCTGTGATGTTAATCAAAAAGGAAGGAAAGTAGTCCATAATTTAAACATATTAACAGGTGAAGGTGGCATAGCTCCTTATGGAGACATGAAGAGAATTTGAGATGGACACAAAGGTAAATGAAGCCTTTGTAAACTCATTTTAAAATTTCAAGCATTTGTTGGCTTGGACTGGAAAAACCACCTGAGCATTTCAGCATTACAGGACTGTCAGGAATGCTTGAAGATATTTGAGAAGTAATTGATATTCCTGGCAGGAAAATTAAAGAGAAACTTCATGGGACAGTTTTGGTCTTCCAATAGTTCCTGTTCTGGTTAGAGCAGATCTGGCTAGAGTTTGGTGGTCATTTTAGCTGCATTTCCAGCTGGGTGTCATTGCTGCTCTTCCAATCATTTTGGATTCAAAGACAAGCTGGAGGTCACCACAGGCTTTCAAATTCTTAGGTCTCTAATTAGAATTAGAACAAAACTAGCTCTGTTTCTACAACTGGAAAAGGCCAGTAAATGCAACAAAAAGGTTTTATACCATTTTTTTCTTCTCATTTCATTAGAGGTTTCTTTCCTTTCTGGAATATATTTCTTCACTTCTGTTATTTTTTTTATTTTCTTTTTTCCCCCCTTTTTTTTCTTTTACTTTACATATGGAGGTTTTCCTTTAAAACCAATGAAAGTCTCTATCTTGGTTGTGTGTGGCATCAGCAACAAGTGGAGATAAGAAGTCTCACCAGGTCCTCTTGCACTGAGGGTTGTTCCTGTCGTTAGGAAAAGCTGTCTGAGGAGAAGAGAGCTTTCTGCACTGAAATCCAGAGTAGACAGCAGCACAAGCAGAGCTGAGCAGAACTGACAGCTCAGCAGCTGGAAATAGGATAGCAGGATAGCAGGAGGAATCCTCCAAGCCTGGGAGATAAAAAGACAGCTGCTCCAGCCCCAGGCGAGCTGCAAAGCAATCCCTTCGCTCAGCCCTCTTCTTCACTTCCCAAATCCTGGGAATGACAGCAGGGAGATGAAGAATGAGGGGTAAAAAAGAGATCTTTGGGGAGAAAGGGTATTAGCAAGAGAACAAGAACATCTGGTGCTTGAACCCAGGGTCTTTCACACACGCTGACTGTGGAAATCGGTGTGCATCTGGGGCGGGCGTGGGAGGGCAGAAAAGTTGGACATGAGCCAGCGCTGTGTGCTCCCAGGCCAGGAGGCTGGATGTATCCTGGGATGCATGCAAGAATCACAGCCAGCAAGTCAGCAGGGGGATGGTACCCCTCTCTTCTGCTCTGGCAAGACCTCACCTGCAGTGCTATCTCCAGCTCTGGATTCCTCAGACAAAGAGAGACATGGACATGTTGGAGCAGGTCTAGAGGAGAGACACAGAAATGATCAGAAGGCTGGAGCACTTCTCCAATGGAGAAAGGCTGAAAGTGTTGGAGTTGTTTAGCCTGGAGAAGAGAAGGCTCTGACAAGACCTTAGAGCAACCTTTCAGTATTTAAGAAAGCCTGTAACAAAGATAGGGAGAGTCTCTTTAGCAGGGCTTGTTGCAGTAAGACAAGGGGTAATGGATTTAAACTAAAGAGGAGAGATTTAGACTCTACATAAGGAGAACATTTTTTTAGAATGAGAGTGGTGAGACATTGGAACAGGTTGCCCAGAGGGGTGGTCAATGCTCCAGACCTGGAAACATTCCAGGTCAGGTTGGGCAGGGCTCTGAGCAACCTGATGTCCCCACTTAGCGCACAGGGGTTGGTCTAGATGGCCTTTAAAGGTCTCTTCAACCCAAAGCATTTTATGGTAGCATGATTCTAAGTATGTGAAAGGAGTTCTGTAGTGGGGGCCTTTCAGCACAACAGGCTGGTTTCTGTAGTTGCCAGAGGATAGGTAGAAGTAGCTCAGTGATAGCCCAGCAATCCTTCAGAAGGAAGCTCAGTGATAACTCAGCAATCCATCAGAAAGAAATTCTGCTTGGGGGAAGCAGTAGCCCCAGCTCCTGCAGCCAGAACAGGCACTGCATTGCTCTCTCGCAATTAACCAATTTGTTTCCTTTCATGTTGGGTCAATCAGTTGCAGTGTATTATAGCTTTACTGGGTACAAACTAATTAAGGGTGATTGAACTAGCAACCATTCATTTAAGTTTGGATTCCTCATTTGAGTGCTGAGATAGCTTTACAGTCACAACTGTGGGGCCTCATTCCAGAAGCACTGAACCTTTCCCTGGTCAAGAAATGTCACGAACAGCATCTGTGTGCTGTATAGCACTCCTCTCTAATGAAGAGTGCCCATGCCTGTGTTCTCTGTTCAAAGCAGCAAGCAAGAATGCCCACAAGATGTTCTTAATGGGGAAATAAACAGATGACACCAGGGCTGTTGTCAGTGGCTTCAACTCCAGGCACTCCACTCGCACGTTACGTTTGATACTGCAATTCAGATCTTTGCATCCCATGTCAGCATTTATTTTGGAACAAGCTGCCAAGTATCCCCACAAGCTCTGGTCTTGCTCAATGCTAAGAGTAAGAGACACTTCTGGAGGCAACACAAGCATTTGCAGTTCAATGTCTTTATCAGAGGACATCTGTTTATCAAGTATGACAATCCCTGAGGGAATACGTCAGACTGGGTGGGGGGTGTATGTGTGTCCATTTTGGCAGCTGTGCCACAGAAGATATAAACCCCAGGATGATGCCAAACACCCACAGAATATAGCTAGCTAAGCAGTTCTATAGTGCTTTTTATTAGTTACTTGTATAGTTTTTTCCATAGGAAAAAGTTGCCAAGATCCCACCAGCAAGTGCTGTGTAACCAAGGTGTGGAAGGTGAGAGTGGCCTCATCAAGAAAAATATCACACATGGGAGTGTTGGATCTGTGTTACTGCCAACAGTTTCATCTAGGTGGGAAGGGTATTCAGCATTGGTGCATGAACACTAAGTTCATTTAGGTGGCTTTAAATAAACAGAGTCTAAACAGGCCAGTTGCATGTGTCTGGCCCAAGGAGAAAAGTTCTGTGTGATTGTAATTTCAGATTTTAGAGCAGCAACACTTTGAGAGGCACTTATCAGGCAAATAATATCCAGCAGTTTCAGTCTCATGTTAGCAAGCTATCTGAGCACTTTTTACTTTTAAAAAAACCCAAAAAACTGGATACTGACTGTGTTAAGAATAATTTTCTCCAAGTTCGGTGTGTGGTTACATATGCCCTGAGGAATCAGGCTGTGCCTTGCAGGACACAGGCTGAGAGGGACTTTGGTCTTAGGAGGGCAAACTGGTGAGCGGCCAAGATGTGCTCATATGTTCACATTGCTGGCTTTATCTTACCACCATACTAACCAAAAGTAAACAGCTTATGCTCAGGTAGGCTACTAAATCTTGTTGCCTTCAGAGCAAAAAGACAAAAGACTTTCAAAGAAAATTTTCATACACCTGTGGCCAGTCTGTCTTCTCCCTATGGATTTGTGCCACTTTCACCCCAAAAGCAGAATGAACACATCTGGTGCATGCCTGTGGCTGCCAAGGGCCAGCCATGTTCTAGTAGAAACATGCATGGACTTGTGCTAAGAGTAGGTGGATCCCATTAGGGTTTCTTCTCCCAAATTTCCCCAAAGCCCCTGTGGTGCAAAGTGGCTTTGCCTATAAATAGTGTGGGGGTGAAAATTTGGGCTGGAATTCTGTCATATAAAGACTCAATCTTAATATAGAATCATAGAATCAGTCAGGGTTGGAAGGGACCACAAGGATCATCTAGTTCCAATCCCCTTGCCATGGGCAGGGACACCTCACACTACATCAGGCTGGCCAGAGCCTCATCCAGCCTGGCCTTAAACACCTCCAGGGATGGGGCCTCAACCACCTCCCTGGACAACCCATTCCAGGCTCTCACCACTCTCATGGTGAAGAACTTCTTCCTCACGTCCAATATGCCAAAATGAAAACGCTGAAGTGAGCTCCTCAATTCCAGAATTAGAAGATGCTATTTTTAAACCATTTGCATTTTTTTTTTTTTTTTTTTGCTTAGGAAATCCCAGGATTTTCCAGAGGCCAATGTCTTGTGCAATACTGGCGATGGTTATGCAATTCCATGGAATCTGGCTTATTCCTGCTTCTTATTTCCGATTTCTGGAATTAGAGCTTGTTTCTGTCAAGAAGACAGCCGTGCTCACACCACCACAAAAAAAGGGGAATGCAACTGTTTAACACATCTCCAGCTTTCAAAGGGTGTAAAGCTAAGAGTCATTTTTTGCTCTCTCCTCTGCCACATAACGCAGATGTTGCTGCTTTCAACATTGTCTTCATTATTGGCGCACAGCTGAAGAATAATTTTAGTCCCCTGTTTTGCATAGTCTCTTTTATGTGCTACTGCTGCAGCCGTCAGCCAGACAAGACATTCGACTAAGCAAACTGTCAGTGTATTTAACACATCCATGGGAGATGAATAAAAATCAGATTCCAAGTGTATGTATGCGATGCCTCCAGTGTGTTCAGTTTTATGCCAGACTTACTTTCCTTGTTAGTTTTCCTTTTGTTATAGTTGGGAGGTTTTTGTCAACATGACTTTTAATCTGAAGATACTGAGATCTTGCCCCCAAATGGAAGCTTTTCACACAAATGTCTCATGTTTTATGGCATCCACAGATTTTTTGGAGGTTTTTTTTATTTGTTCTCTTGAAATGTCACAATTCAATGTCCGTCAGCAGATTGCCTATGTAACCTGAAGGATGCAAGGGCATGTACATGTCAGATCACCTTGTCTGTGTACACAGACAGAAAAACCATAGAATCATGGAATTGTTAGGGTTGGAAGGGACCTCAAGGATCAGCCAGTTCCAACCTCACTGCTGCAGGCAGGGACACCTCACACTAGATCAGGTTGCTTAGAGCCACATCCAGCCTGGCCTTAAAAACCTCCAGGGATGAGGCTTCTACCACCTCCCTGGGCAACCTGTTCCACTTTCTCACCACCTTCATGGTGAAAAACTTTTTCCTGTATTGGAGAAATGCTAACTGCTAAGTCCTAGGCTGGCATTTGGTGCAGTGCTGGATTTTCCTGAGGTCTTGTCCTTATGGAGAAGGGACTTTGCTATAGAAATATAAAGCAGTGCACTTGCTTTGTAACTGGATCAGGGCTGAAATCTGTTCTTAGTGCAGAGCAGTCTGCTCCCAGGAGAGCTACATCCTGCCAGTAAAGACTTTCTTGATGCTCTGACTAAGACAGGAAATCCAAACCAATCCAACCTTTCTGCCTGAGTGAAAATCAACCATGAACTGGAATCTCTGGAAGTCACTTAAACTGTAATTTGTATGAGAAATTATCTGTTTCTAGTGACTCCCTGTGTTCAGCTCACTGTGTTCAGACAGTGTCAAAAGAAGGTGCTTAGAGCATCTCAGCATCTTGTCTTCTGTTTGAAACCAGTGACTATGGAAATATGGGAATGGAAGCTAATTTTTAGAGCCATGATCTGAATGCTTGTGAAGCTTCAGAGTGATGGCTCTTTACACATCTGGAGAGAGGAGAAAGAATCTGTTCCTTGTTTCTCATGCTTCAAAATGATCTAGATGTGAAATTGAAGGAGGACATAGAAAGAAAGGGTTTTTCCCTCCCCTTCCAAGGGGCTGAAAGACTGGGAATCAGGCAGTTCTCAGCTTATTGCTTCCTGGCAGAAAAACTCATGAGTGTGACAATAATGCTGTAAGGATAATCAGCCCAATTTATGTTCCAAGTGTGAAATGTCCAAGTCCTGCACAACAGGGAGCCTTTCATCATTTCATCTGTGTGCAATGAATGCAGAGAATAATTAGTGAAATGAATAAAAAGGCTTTGGACTTGGTTTTAATCCACCTCTGCCTAAAGGTAATAACACCCCAATTCATTAAGCCTCAGACACACATTAGTGAAACACAGTGGCAACTTAATTCAGCTGGGAAGGGCATATCTCTAGGGAGAGCTGAAACAAGCAAGCCCATCATTTCTCCAGAGGTGGCTGACTTTAATTAAGCTTCTCAAAACACAAATTTGTACTCACCTTGAAAGAAAGTGTGAGAGAACAGCTACTTGAAGTGCCTTCCAGTTGTGTTTCAAAACGGTTTCCTCATCCTGAACAAGTTGAAGTAGTAGGAGGGGTGGAAATGTTGATGAAAGGGAGTCCAAGCTCTGGAACAACGTATTCAGGGCACCTCTGCAATAGTCAGAAAAGAATCTGTAATATCTTTAGGGAATATTATTATTAAATTTCACAGTTTCATTTACTCCTCTGGATTGTTCTACTCTTGTCCTTGTCACTTCTGATCAAGTGCTCCTTCATGTGTTTGTTTTCTCATTTATTAAAGGCCAAGCAGTATTCCGTTTACCCAGCTCCATGGGAAAACACAGAGTGATAGCTTGCTGTGGGTCTTGGGATTAAATACTGTATCCTGAAGTTTCATTTCCCTGCAAACTCTCCTATTAAGGAGTGAGCCAGTTTTCATTTTCTCTTAATATTCCCTAAAGGTTTGCACAGTGTCTTTAACTTAGAGGAAATCTAGATGCAAAACACTCAAGAGGTCTGGTTCTTGTTTTCTTGGTAAAATATCTTGGAACTTGGCAAGTGCAGGGGCTGAGGGGAGAAGTTAATTTAACTGATATCCTGCTCAGTTGGAATCCTCTTGCCTTCTGAGGTCTCAGTTTGCAATTCCAGCACTGTAAAAATTGCCCATTACAGAAATTGCTTCTTAATTTTCCCAGGGTTTTGTGTTACACCTCTGATTTTTTCAAAATTCTCAAGGATACTATGTAAGGAAATTAGGATGCAAACCTCCCAGGTTCTGTCACTGACTACTTAGTTCTCCCAGAGACAAACCTCCTTCCCTGCCTTGGCCATAGTGTGCAGAATCGAGGACACAGAGTGACAGTTTTTCCCAGAATAGCAGCCCTCCTATGGCTGTTCCGAGGAGGGAGAACCATGCTTGAATAGCTGTCCTCACATCCTGCTTGTTTCCATGCAGAAGACATTTGTGACTGAACAGCAAACACAACAGATGCAGGTCACCACTGGTGGTTAGTTTCAGGGCAAGCTGTCTCTCTCTATCAGCTGAGAAGACAGACAACTGGGAAGCCCACTGCTGCTGGAAGAACTAGGCAGGCAGCTGAGCCCAGCAGCAGGGTGCAGGGAATGTACTGACCTAAAGACATAAGCTGTTGAGAGTCCTGTGTTGATTTCATATATTATTACCTCTGTAGACCTGGCCTGAGCACTCCCTTGTGGTCTTCTTTCAAGCTAAGAAGACTCCAGAGTGAAACTCACTCAGATTCAGCTCTGAACAAGCAGCACTTGTCCCTAGCCCAAAGAGAAAGCAAAGCACTCCCTGCTTAATCTCTGACAACTTCCATGTCAATGAGAGAATGGAAGAATTTATTCCCAGGGCATATATCTCCTTAGAGAGGAAAACTGGATATGCCCACAGGACCCAAATTCCATCTGAAAATGCCAGTTGGAAGAAGCCCAATTTGCCCAGTACCTTACTTAACAGACTTGCAGTGGATGGGGCTGAAGAAATTTCTGCCACTCACCAAAAGCAGCTGCTGGGCTTCCTTTGGAGACCCAGGTCACTCAAACTGATGTGCTATAACTAATGTGAAGAGAGGCATGGAAGCTGAGGCCATAAAGGATCAGTCGGGGTGCAGATGTCCTTCCTGCATCAGACTCCTTGCACAGCTCTGGGTCGTCAGAGAGGTTTCCACCGGTGCTCCTCTGACACAGAGGGCACATTGGGCATGCTCAGCAGACATCAGCTGCATGCTCAGCAGACATCAGCTACCTTCTCCAGAACAGCTGTCCAGGTCTGATGTTCATTGTGAAGGGGTAAATCACCACCTTCCTCCTTCTTCCCACTGCTACACAAATTAGCCCTTCCCTAGGAGCCTGTGATAGTTTGAGGCTGTGCCTAGGAAATTTTCCATAGAGCTCGAGCAAAGAAGTGACAGAATGTAAATAAATTACCATTGGATGTAAAAGGGAAAATAATGAGGTCTGAATAATGCCATTGGTCTGCAAAATAACACAAAGTTACTTGTATACACTAACTTTTTCTTCTTTTTGGCTTCTTTGCTCTAGCTGGTGCTTCTGCTGCCTTGCTGACCTTGGCTGCATTGCTTTGTTGTGGCTAAGTATTAACAGCTGCTTTCTGCTCTTCTCACTCTCTTTTACCTTGTACAGAGTGGGAGAAGGGAGCAGTGAGGGGGAAGCTATTGGTAACCCCCTGGTTTTGTCCAGGGGGAGTTCTTGTGTTTATGAATTGTAAATAAATGTAAATGTTGTATATTTTGTACATGTTCATTGCATTCCATATTTCTAGATTTTACTGTGCTTGTAAATATAGCTTCATTCGCTTTCAGCTGAGCTGGTCTGGTGATTTTATGTTGGGGAATAATCTCAACCCACCACAGAGCTGTTCCTGGAAAAAGAGTGGTGAGAGGTAATTCTCAGGGAAATAGAAATGTTTGGTGCTCTGGGTTTGTGCAGAGTGTTCCTCCACTGGCCTGAATGGTGACAGACATTTTTCACACTCATGATTCTGGCCTTGTCACTGCTGTTTCTCCTTGCAGCCTCTCCAACCTGTCATTCAGCTCATGGTCATGATAAGAGGTGCAAACAGCAGATGCTTCAACAAGCTTGGCTTTAAATAGCTTAATCCTGGCAAGTTTGTGCCACTGAGGTTTTACAAAAGGTTAAGCCCTTTGGATGTGGAGATGATGAATAACTGCTCAGTATGGAAAGCACTCAGGTGACAGCGGGGGCTTTCAAATTCCTCCCCTTTTTAACAGTTCATGCATAGAAGAAAGTCTTGAATGTAGTGTGATACTTGTGTTAATGGCAGCATGGACTGTTTGCAAATATATGACAAGGGAAGACATTTTAGGGGATAACAACTCTATGCACCTCAGAATTTCACTTTTAGCTGCCATTCTGCATAAAGCACTGTCCTTTCTGTTCAGTGATTTTACCTTTCAGCTCAGTCTCTTCTAAGTATCTGCACCCTCTGAAGTTAACAGTGGATTTTCACAGACAGTGCCTTCTCCTAGCAGTGATAACACTGGTGTTTAGAGTTCCTACCAAGGATAAGGCTCTTGCTTAGACTTGCTCCTACTGATACCAAGGTCACTGCTAAATCTCTTGTGCCACATTGTGGTTGTATTAAGTCACAGCTGTAGGGAGAAGCAGACAGGGCAGGTGACCCTAACCTGACCAACAAGGGATTCCAGTCCATCTACATAGTATTCAATATAAAGCTGAGGGATCACCAAGGTCAAGCCTCTTCTTCAATGGTCAGTGTCTGAGGAGGACTTTTTATGTTCTACCTTTGATTCTGATCCCTGTGTTCTTGAATCCATCTCCTAAATCTGGTTCCCATCTGCTGCTGGATCCAGTCTGGGACTTCTGCAGTGCCTGCCACAGCATCAGTGCTGACAGTGAGGTAATTGCCATCAGAGGGTTTGGGTTTGATATTGGGTTTGTGTATATTTGTACCTATTTGGTTTAATTTTATGGTTATTATTTCCATTAGAGCTGGTTTCATTTTCTTTTCCAACCCATCAACCTTTCTCCCTTACTCCCTTTCTCTTCTTTGGGAAGGGAGAGAGTTTCACAGAGAGTCTTTGTCCCTTATTTAGTGGGCAGCCCAGCCCTAACCCTTGACAGGCACCTAACAGGTAAAATAAATTAAACCTAGGAGCTGTTCCTGCCCTTACAGCACAGGCAAAGAGCTAACAGAGACCCTCCTTCTCCCTCTGAGAAGGTTTTCAGCCTTCAAGAATACAAAGCTGCATGCTGGAGACCCAACTTCCCTTCTCACCTCCTCCCTGCTGCATGCTCCTCCTTGCAGATCCTTCGGCAAAGACTGGAAGTGACAACAAGGGCAAAGAGGCTTCCCTGTTCCTTGTGAAGAGCAAAAGGCTCCTCTGCAACAACAAAAAATGGGCAACTTCATTACCTGTGAGACATGAGCACTTCCAGGCAGCAGAGCTGCAGTGAGCAGAGAGAAACGTGGGAGCAAACAGCAGCTTCTCAGTGTTCTGTGGTCAGTTCAGGGCAGAAGAGAAAAGAGGCTGTTTTACAATGAGACCCACTGAGGTTCTTGGAAATCCTATTATTAGTAAGCACTCTTTAGCCTTCCCAAGCAGCCTTCAACCCAAAGCATCACAAAACCACTCCCCCAGCTGTTACATTACATGGGTAATTACAGTCTGCAGATGCTGATGTAAGGAGCGGATGTCACTTAGGGTACATCACGCCGAAGGATGAAAGGTGGCTTTTTTAGGCTTCAAAGCAGCAAATTGTTAGTCTTTCTTTTCCTCATTGTTTTTTTTTTTTTTTATCCTGCAGAGGTAGCAGCCTAGCCCCATTCTTCACTTGGGGTTGAATTAGTTATTAAAGAGGGATGGTGCTTGGTGGCTGCTTGGGGAGAAACACACGTTTTGCATGTGGCTCTTGCACAAAAGGGTGGTCAAGAGTAGAAATTACCTGAGTCAGCTGCAATCTGGCCTCTCAGGAACGCTGCTCAATTTGCTGTCTTTTGTGGATAAGGCAGCAGGCTCAGGCAAGGTCAGGCTGCAGCAGCTCAGAAATTCCTTGGTGGAAACCTTGGCACAACCCCAGCCACCTCTCTCAGTGCCATAGCTCCCCTCACCTACTTTGCTTGGCTGTGTCTAAGCTGAAAATATCTGAAAAATCTCATCTATCCATGGGGTTTTAATGGGCATATGTTCTAAATATCATCCCATGGGCATGTGCAATCTCCTTTCTCCTCTTGTGTTACAACCACAAGAACGATTTGTCCCCCATGATTATAGTCTTGGACTCAGCCTGGCCTAAAATAATGCAGAGAGTATGGATTAGAGGGCCAGCTACCCTACAGAATTTTAAACTGCTCAAAGCATTTACAAATGTGTCTGCAAATCAGAGAGCATTCAGCCAGCTTGAATTTACAAGAGGGAAATCAAGGCACATTCCTGTGACAAAAAAGCCTCCTGAAGGCTAAAGAAAGGAGTAGCAGGCAGGCACATTTTAAGGATATTGTCCTTTGCACAACTTCCAAAGTGACCTCTATTAATTCTGCATTTGCACATTAATTTGATTTGAAGTGTGGGGCTATAATTTTGGCTCAGATTTCCAGTGACTTGCAGTTCATTCTGTTTATAGCATCCCCAGAAAGTCTTGCTGGAACTCTCTCTCTGCAATTCATGCCAGTTTGCTATTCACTCTCTCTCTTCAGATACAGGAAGGCTCTGAAGAAGTCACAGAGGTGATTGCACTGTTGGCTTTGTATTGTGTGACTAAATGTGTCTGCATATGAAATTTGTCAGGCAAAAATAAGACTGCACTCTGAAGAAAAGTCTTGCATATATTGGGGTGAGTGGATACTCTTCTGATGCTGACATTTCAAATGCTCACAGTTCAAGGCTGAACTAAATCAGTACTAGACTGGCAATGCATTCACCATATTTTGTGCCTTTCTTTCTCTAATGCTGCCCAAAGGTTGCACAGAGATTGGCACTGTATAAAAGACCAGGCAGAAACTGTATAAAAGACCAGGTGACCATAACATTAACTGTAAAACAGCAGAGAAAAAAGATGCATGCAGAGAAGACATGCTGCTTTTTGGTGTGGCTTTTTGTTTCTTTGCTTGCTTGTTTGGGGTTTTTAGTTTGCTTGGTTGTTTTTGGTTGGTTGGGGTTTTTTTGTCTGTTTGTTTGTTTGTTTGTTTTCATTCTTCTCTCCTCTGAAAGAAATTATTAAAGATGCAAATTGCCTTCAGTTCTCTGCACGCAGTGCATCACACATTGATTTGCATTAGATAAGTAGAGCTTTTTTTTTTTGCACTGAGAGAGGTTGCATTAGTCATGGACAGTACAAAAAGCATTTGATGGAGCACATGTATTTTTTTGCCCCCCTTCATTTTGACAGTCACAAGATCAAAAATAATTTCTGATGTGCCCTTTCCCAGACGTTATATGAGGTGCTGGAACTGCTTTAATAATTTCACCCTGAACATCTACCTCCATGTCATGTTTCTGTCTACTTCACATGTCTATCTGATGACTGAGGTTTCACAATATCACATTTCTGATCTCAAACTGCCTTTGTCATTCTGAGCTTGCTTTTGTCCTTAGTGATAAAGAAGGAAGCAGGATGCAAACGAGAGATCCAGATAGGCTGTGTTTCTATTGAGAAATGGGAAAAATAATTGCAAGCAGCTTAAAGCAGTTTCCCTATTGTCCATATGCCTTCTGTCTATACTGGCCTAGCCATGCAAGCCACATCTAAAATGCACAGCAAGTATGCTCTGTGGTCAGAACACACCACAGCTTATTTTTCAACATCCTCATTAGCATTTCCCACTTTACAGAAAGCAGGGTGCTGCATAAAGGCAGTGCATGCCTTGATCTCCCCCAGCATAGAGATGTGAAGGGAGATATCACCAGGTCCCTTGAGCTGAGAAATAATCTCCAGGTTCACCATTTAGAGATTACCAACTCAAAATGACAGTGTGACTCTCTGGGCTGCCAGCTGCCAACCCAAAATTGAGTGTTGAACCTGACGTGATGTTCAAGGTAAGTTGCTACCACCATCTCCATCCCCAAAGCCCTGGTAGATAGGTCATTTCTGTGAGGTCAGATAGATTGCACTATCATGCACCTGTGTTTCTGGGGAAGCAACAATTTTCTAACTTTCTCAGAGTTAAATAGGCTATGGCAACAAAACAGCTGGTTTGCTACCTGCTGCAGCCCATTGGTGCAGGCAGTGTGAAAGCAGGGACTAATCCTTGTGCCTCTGAAGAGGCATTTTGAGTATTTGCTGTGACTCAGAAGAGCAGCTTTTGTTGAGAGCCAAACTTAACTCAAATAACACTCGTTGCCAGCATGTATTTAATGAAATTGGGGCTTTTCACATACACAAAAAGAACATAGCATCTGCCCTTCTAAGCCTATTGTGGCAGTTTAGGCTGGGTGCCCCCTGCCACTGCCGCATGAGATACACCTCTGGTGTCCTGGGTGCCCACCCACAGGGGTGGACACAGGAAACGACGTATTTCTACCCATAAATCCTGCACCCTATAAGGCCATCTGCAAAGTCATTCTCTTCCTCTTTCTTCCGTCTCTGCTCCCACGGGAGATGTCCTCTCTTATCGGGTAATACCGGGGGAGTATCCTCAAGGCCTCTTAGGCCTGTCTAGGCCTAATGCCAGGAGGAGAATGGAGGGGGGGCAGTCTCAGACCTGGCCAGCCTGAGACTTGCCTAGCAGCAGGAGGGGGAAGAAAGAGCCCTGGGGGGTTTGGGTTTACCCTCAGGTGGGAAGAAGGGAAGGATTGGGAAGCTTTGGGAATTTTGTGAGGGGTTCTGTACGCTTTGGGATACTCTTTGTCACTATGCTTTGTAGTTTGTAGTTTTTTTTGTAGCTTCACCAATTGCTTTTCCATTTAAACTTTCCATCACTCTCCAATCTGTTTGTGTGAGTCTCATTCTTTTGTCCCTTTCGGGGCAAGAGACGATCTGTCTGGCCCCAAACCAGCACAGATTTTTGGTAGCAGAGGATGGTTCCTGTGCTGAACTCTGCAAATTGGATTGGAGAAGAGCAGGGGTGGAAAAGTTAAAATGGTATCTGGGCGTTGTTGGTTTTTGGTGGCTGGGCTCAAGATTTTGTGCTGGGGCGACCGTGTGGGTGTTTTATGGGTTCCGAGGGGACACCCTGGTGCGTAGCCGTGGCATAGAATCCCTCCTGCTGTTCCGAAGCGGCAGTGGCCATTCTATAGCTGCAGGCACTGGGGAAAAGCTTAAGAATGCGGTGCCTGTCCCTTTCCCTTTTGTTCCCCGCGGCGCCAGCGGCGAGCAGAGCGGCGCGGAGCCGAGGAAGGGGGAGGGACAGTCGGAAGCAGACCAGGGTCGGCTTGTCCCGCGGCGGTGGGGGCTAGCCGCAGCGGGGCGGTGAGCGGTGGCTCCCGCAACTCAAGAAGGCGGGCGGTGGCTCCAGTTCAAAAGCTGCTTCCGAGGACCCAGGGAGCGAGTATAGCTTTGGCTGGAAAAGCCGCTCGTGTGGCCCGAGGGGTGGCGGCGGTTTTGATCTGTACCGCGGCTGCAGAGGTGACGGCGGCTCTCGCTGTTATCTCTCCCCTGATTTTCGGACGCGTTCCGAAAATGGCGCCTAAGCACCTGGCTCCGCCTCTCTTCTCGGTGGGTTGCAGTGCAGCCACTCCCTCTCCGGGGGAGGGCTGTGTAGCCGGATGCCTCCATGCCTTGGCATGCGTACGCTCAGGGGGAGCGGTGTGCCTGTGCGCGGTGTGCATCCGTATTAGCCTCGGGTCGTGGCTGGAAGCGGTCAGCACTGGGCTTGGGAAAGGTCCGTGCAGCTTTGGAAAGTCTCAGCGTGCTGTTGCCTGCAAGGGGTGGAAGGAGTCGAGTTGAGGAGCCTGATTGCTCAGACTCGATTGCCCCGAGGGGTGGAAACATGCCGCTTGAGTGGATGGAGAAATGTTTGGTTGAGAAGTTATGAGGTTGTTTCCAGGTGGCCAGGATGCTCCATCGGATCCATGAAGAGTTCACCGTGCAGAAGAATGAACTCTGCGTCGCTGGGAGGTTCCATAGGATGAGGGAGAAGAGCTGGACTGAACTGTTACCTGAGCCCGAGGGAGAGACCTTTCGGAAGGACGCCCAGATGGAGACTTGGACTTTGCCAGACATGTCATCTGAAAGTTGATGATATGTTTTGGGTGCAGGAATTATGGGTATGAAATAAGGGGTGGAATGTGGCAGTTTAGGCTGGGTGCCCCCTGCCACTGCCGCATGAGATACACCTCTGGTGTCCTGGGTGCCCACCCACAGGGGTGGACACAGGAAACGACGTATTTCTACCCATAAATCCTGCACCCTATAAGGCCATCTGCAAAGTCATTCTCTTCCTCTTTCTTCCGTCTCTGCTCCCACGGGAGATGTCCTCTCTTATCGGGTAATACCGGGGGAGTATCCTCAAGGCCTCTTAGGCCTGTCTAGGCCTAATGCCAGGAGGAGAATGGAGGGGGGGCAGTCTCAGACCTGGCCAGCCTGAGACTTGCCTAGCAGCAGGAGGGGAAGAAAGAGCCCTGGGGGTTTGGGTTTACCCTCAGGTGGGAAGAAGGGAAGGATTGGGAAGCTTTGGGAATTTTGTGAGGGGTTCTGTACGCTTTGGGATACTCTTTGTCACTATGCTTTGTAGTTTGTAGTTTTTTTTGTAGCTTCACCAATTGCTTTTCCATTTAAACTTTCCATCACTCTCCAATCTGTTTGTGTGAGTCTCATTCTTTTGTCCCTTTCGGGGCAAGAGACGATCTGTCTGGCCCCAAACCAGCACACCTATAGATGTACTGGCTGCCCAGGGGTCTTGTGAAGTCTCCCTCTCTGGAGATATTCCAAACCTGCCTGGATGTGTCCCAGTGTGATCTGGTATAGGTGATTCTGCTCTAGCAGGGGGGTTGGACTAGATGACCTTTCAAAGTCCCTTCCACTCTGGGATTCTGTGATTAAGTTTAGGGCATATTCAGCCTACCTTTACTAACAAAAAAAACTACAAATGTTCCCTCTCTCAGGCATTTGCTCCCTTACATGAATATTCCCTTTGAAGGCTGATGCTAAACTACTTGTTATTTTATTTTTCATGTAAGGAAGCCTCTTTCACAGATCCAATTCTCCTGGCTATCAGCAACTCTCTTGTCATTCTCTTACATCCTATCTTCAGTTATGCATCATTAAAACCCAGATTTAATTACACTCTGCCCTTTGCTGGCTAGCAGTAGCTGTTGTCCCTGTTAGACTGCTGTGAGACATACATGTGGAGACTTTTATCTTGAAAGTATGTAGTCTTGTTAAGTATGGGGTTTAATTTTTTTTTCTTTAATTAGATAAAGACAGAGAGAGAAGAAAAAAGGAAGAGGCATCAGATAGAGAGCAATACTTCTACTGTCCTCAATCTGAAAATTAAATCAGTTTGAAAATTAGTTAAATAATGGACTCTAACTTTGTGCTGGTTTTCTTTTTGCTCTTTAAATACTGGAAATACTAAAAGGCCCTAGGAAAAAATGCACATTGGCCCCCATCTTTCAAATATAATTAATATATTAGTTAACAGCTGTTGTATCTCAACCTTTTTGGCTCAAGAAGTGCACATTAACATCTACACTGGATCTTTAGTCTTGTGGCAGGCAACTGGCAGGAGCTACAGCAGAACTTCACTGAGCTCAAAGCATTTGTAAACAGTTCTCTTTTCTGACTGCCTTTTAAAAAGCAAAGTAGCACATAAGCAAATGTTAACACACCACTAATGGGGCTGCTTCAAATGTATTTAAGAAGGAAAGAGCCTTATTTCTCACAAGCCCATTGGCAGAAGAAATCTTTCCTGGCTGTTTGACACCGAGAGTCTTATGTGTTTGATGAACATCCAGAATAAACACCATGCCCAGACCAGTTCTCAGGTGGCTCTTCTAGTTCAGCAGAATGCAATGGGACTGAGGCAATTTATACTCTCAAGCTATCACAGAATGCTGGGTTGGAAGGATCCTCAAGGATTATCTGGTTCAACCTATGGTCTTGGGTAGCAGGGACAAAGAAATGGCTCCTGGTTTTGCAAGAGTTCATCCTGCTGCCCTGGGACTGAAGCGTGCTTTTGATTGCAGGCAGTTTGAGATCAGGAACCAGTCTCACATTTTCCACTCTGGTGTTCAAATCTCACCTGAATCAAACTCCGAGGAAGCTTTGTACAAGTCAAATGCCTACATGAAGCCATCCTGTCGTTTAACTAAGCTGCATGAGCATACATCTAGAGATGCTCTCAAATGGTTTGCTGTCATTTACAGGCTTTGAATAAATGTGTCCTGATGCATGTGCTGGAGAGGCAGTGCTGGCTTCCTCTGCACCTCAGAGTATTTACTCTGTTTTTTAAAGGTCACAGCAACTCACAGGGGTATCATTTACTCCTGAAGTGCTTTGTCTCTGTTAAACATCCTCTTTCCTTCCTCATTCTCTGCTGAAACATGGCAAGTGAAAAGAGATGAGGATGATGTGAGCTACACAATAGAACACAGCAGGAAGGACACTACATGATTTGTTGCTGTAGGCCTATGCAAATCCCTTCATTCAGTTGTCTCAGATTAAACACAGCCTTCAGCTTTGGAATCATAGAGTCGTTTTGGTTGGAAAAGACTTTTAAGATCACCAAGCCTAACTATTAACCCAGCACTGCCAAGTCACCATTAAACCAGGCCCTTCAGCACCACATCTACACATCTTTCAAATACCTCCATCTTTTGCAGATGAATTGCTTCCCAAATGCTGCCTTGTAGGACTCTTGCCAGCCAGTTGTGGCTGTAGAGAGTGGTAGGTGCCCTGCCAGAGTATGTGCTCTGGTATATCTGAAATTCACAGGCAGGAAAGCCATGCAATGTCAGGGAAGCACTGTGATAAATTTAGCAAGTGATAATATAAACAGCATGGAAAAATGTGTGCTGTACAGGAGGGCATGGGAGCTTTTGCCAGCTGGGACTTCACTCACCCTTTGGAAAGAGGACTGCAACACTTCTACATCTGATTCAAAGGCTTGTGCAGGTCCTTGGTTCTGTGTTCTACAGACTGTCCTGCTGGAGTCAGTGAGACTGCAGAGGATGCAGTTAAATGCAATAGAATTATGTATTTTTGTAAAGGTCAGGGACTTAGGGGGTAAAATGTCCTTGGCCTCATCTCCCAGATAGATCAATAATGTAAATTGGCAGTTACTTGCAACTATTGCCGGTGATTAATCCACCTAAGGAGAACCCTTACTGGTCAGCTCTAGTTAGCTTTACTATTTCTTTGTTGGTATTTGACTGACTTGTCACTTTGCTTGGAACAGTAAAAACATCAGCTTGCCAAAAGCCACAGTACAGTCTCACTCCTATTAATTTCCTTGTTTTCAGTATCAATTCACTTAGAAGCCTACAGATTCAGCCTTGTAGTGCATTTTCCTGCAGCTGCATTTATATCCCTATCCATAAACTCAATGCTAGTGAGTTTCTCAGAGGGAGGACATTTGAAATGTCACAGAGAGTTAGTCAAATTGCTAAGCTGCAGGCATTAGCAAGAAACAATTACATAAACTCTCAAGCTGAGGCCAACCCTGCCCATAGCAATTTGTTCAAATTCCTTTCTTTCTGTGTTTGTTGCTTCCCTAATTGTGTTTAACTGGTAGCTTTATAAAAATCACCAAATACCTTCATTGCTTCCTTATAATATACTGTAAACTCTAATGGGATTGTTAATTCACAGTTCAAGGTTTCCTTCCCAAGTCACAAGCATTCCTTTATTGCCATTGTTTCCCCACAGTGACCTTCAGTGCCACTGGGGTTTGATAAGGAGCGATATCACTTCCTCTTTTAATGAGCCATTGTTCAGACCTGAGATGGAAAATAATCCATGGAGGCAAATCCACTGAGCCAAGTGCAGATATTGGAATAATCTCCTTATACTAGACAGTTTAAGACTCAGCTTGACAGGGTGCTGGGCCATCTCACCTAAACTCCACTGTTACCTAGAAAGGTTGGACCAGATGATCCTTGAGGTCACTTCCCACCTGGCATTCTTTGATTCACTGTGAATGTATAACTAGCTTCATAAAATAAAGCCTCCACACAGCTTGGCTACCAAAGAGGGCAGGTAGCCACTGTGCACATAGACATAGAATCAGGGGATCATTCTGGTTGGAAAAGTCCTTGATGATCTTAAAGTCCAACTGTTAACCCAGCACTGCCAAGTCTGCCATTCAACCCTGTCCCTGATGACCACGTCTACATCTCTTTTGAAAATGGTGATTCTACTGCTTCCCTGGGCAGCCTGTTTCAGTGCTTAATAACCCTTTTGGGGAGGAAATGTTTCCTAATATCCAGCCTAAACCTCTCCTGGTGAAACTTGAGGACATTTCCTCTTGTGCATGCATGCACATGTACAAATACCTATGTATGCATGTGGGTTTGCACACTTACACACACACAAATCCAATTTCTAGTTCCATCTTGAATTTTTTAGTTCTTTGTGATGAAAAGGCTGAGACAGGGAACCAAAAGGGTGCAACAAGTAAAATAAACATATAGAACCACTCCTGAACCTTTGATTTGAGATCTAGATTTGCACAAAGCAGCTACAAAAAGTGGCTGTATCTTTTCTTACCTGCATTCCAAGAGAGGAATGTTTCTCAATGCCTTGACAAAAGTAAAGCCATGGTGTGATCCAGCTGCAACCAATGGTAATCTCTGCAAGGATCTCATCAGATTTTGGAACAAGCCACACATGTATAAATATGTAGCACATGTCATTTTGTCAATTGCTCCTCCTGTTTTAATGACACAGGAGCATACTGCAGGTCCATGCAACTCTTCTTGGTACAAATTGAGTGACTAGAGAACATTCAGTTAGTAAAAAGTTGTCTTGTTTTTATTTTCTTGGGTCAGCCATCTAGCCTCACCAGTAAAAGAGACAGCAAAATGTTTCTCCTGTAGGATAAATAACAAAATTTCTTATGAAATCAATGAGTTGCTTGTTTATTTCTTCTCTCAGGTAGCATCACTGGGGATGTAAAATGGTCCAGTGAAACAGGGCATGCCATAATCCTCAACAGTTAATTCAAGGCAACATCAGAGAGCAATTAGCATTCAGATCAATTGGTAGGGTCACAGCAAATCTGCTGTAAAGAAGGGGAACTGAGTGAAGTGAAGAGAAGGTTCATGGTCAGACTGCAGCAAATATGTAACAGATCAGCTCCTGATAATTCAGGATTAACAGAGAAAGAAAAAAACCCCAAACATTAAAAAATAAAATCAAAGAATGCAGAGAGGGAGTTTAAATATCTGTCCTGGCAAAGGAAGGCACAGGCAAGGGAAATGCTGGCCTGTTGAAAGGACAGAGGGAACAATAGTATTTTTTCTGTTAACATCATCATAAAGAAATGAAAAAGTCAGTGATATTGATAGGAGAGAGAGGAGAAAGAAAAAACTTGATTCTGTTATACACTGAAGAGTGTTGCAAAGCTCAGCTATGCAATAGAGAGACTCTAATGGCTATGAAAGGCTGGACTGCTCATTTGGATGAGAAGATGACAAATTGCTAACAACATGAGACTTGCTCCTGTTCAATTGCATTTTAATAACATGAAAGGGCTGAATGCAACTGGCATTGAAGCAAGTGGCACAGAACAGAAATTACCTTATAAAAAGACCATCTACCTCAGCATCTGTCAGTGCTGAGCAGGAAGAATACAATAGCAGGGGAGGAGATCAGGATGCCCTTGCTGTTTTTAACACAGTGGGTTGAATGCCTGGATCTACAAGGATGTGGTTAAGGCAACAGACTGCCTGATCTCACTATCTGTTTTTGTCACAGATTCAGGGCAAATGATACTGAGGTTGCCCAGAAACCAAGGTTTACAGAAGCAAACCCATCAGCAATCAGGGTGTAGGAACCAGAGAGGGGCTTGCCTCTGGTCCAGCTTCAAAATGAAGTTACCAAGCTTGTCTCCTTTCAAGGAGGTCCAGTTGGTGTCTGCATGTTTTCAGAGACAGAAGGTTTTTAGTAATTGAGTGTAAAAAAGGAATAAATAGGATAAAAAGATGGTTCCCATGTTCCTTAATCTATTTCCTGGTTTTTTCCTGCCTCATTCACTTCCTAAACCACATACAGAATAGATGTGATGACATCTCTAGCTTTCACTTGATGTGAAAACTTTGATATTTCCTAGTGTATTGGATGCATGAGTTGCAGTAGAGGGAGAAAAGACTGAAAAGTGGCCTTTACCAGTCCTGCTTTCTTTTTTGGGGAGGGTTAACACAGCATTTTTAATTCTTTCAGACCTGCCAAAATTCACACAGCAGAGGCTGACACCTGCTGAAAGGCTGTCCTCCTGCACAACACTTTCTCTGATGAGATAAGCCAAATACTCTGGAAAGCAATTTTACTGTAGACTCAGTCAGAGCATGCTCCACTTGCCTGGCTTTCAGGGACTGTCCTGAGACAGGGAACTCCATGCCCACCAGAAATCCTTGGAGATGCTGCAAATTGAGCCTGCACTCTTTTGCTCCAGACTGGCCAAGAATGACTGTGGCTAAGCTAGCTCTGTTGTGGTGTAACGTCCACATCAAAATTAAAGGTTCAGAGAGTGGCTTACCAAACCCCAGTCCAGCCTGCCAACAACTGCACAGACTGATCACAGCTGTATAATATCTCTCTCTCCATGCTCAAAATATTCTGTTGCCAGCTGTGAGAAGGATTTTTCAGTTCACACTGCATTTACAGTATTTGCACACTGAAGGCTTCCCAAAATCTGGACAACTGTGTGTGAGGACAATAAAATATAGCAAATATCAATTACTAGACAACAAGATAGCTCAGTTTTCCCCCAGCTTTATAATTCCCTCCTGGATATTTTTTGTTCTTTGTGACAAAAAGACTGAGATGAGGAAGCAAAATGTTGCAACAAGTGAAATCTCCCAAGTAACAAGCCCTAGGACAAGAGGAAACAGCCTCAGGTTGTGCCAGGGGAGGTTTAGATTGGATATTAGGAAAAACTTCTTCACAAAACAAGTGTCAAGCACTGGAACAGGCTGCTCAAGGCAGTGGTGGAGTCTCCATCCCTGGGGTTCTATTGAAAAAAAAATATGTAGATATGATGCTGAGGGACATGGTTTAGTGAAAACCTGGAAGTGCTGGGTTAATGATTGGGCTTGACCAACCAAAATGATTCCATGAATCCATGACTTACACCTCAGACATTTCTGCTGAAGCAGAGAAAATTACACAGAATGTAAATCAGGGCAGAATGTGATTCCAGAGCAGTTTCTAATCTTCCATAAGAAAAATCTAGGAAGACACAAGGTTTTAAGTCATATTTTACCCTGTGATATCTGCAGAGCATATGCCAACAGGAGTCAGTGTCCATTCTGAAGGAATAATCCATGCTCAAGACCTGCTCCTCAAACACAAAAGTACAGCTGAATTGTCTGGTTACAGCTGACTACCTGCCTACAAAGGTCAAGTGCAAAACTGTACTGCTTCAAGCAACACCTGATTTGTGACATTCCTTGGGTAAACTGGAATTTGCCTAATCAAGGGGAATGAACTCTCACTCTAATGGCTTGAGGTCTGCAGGAACTTTTCTCTAATATTCTTTCACTATATATATATATCTTTTTAATTTTTTTTTTCCGCCCCCAAAGCTGGCATCATTCACTCTGAAATAACATTTCCATTACCACACACACCCAGGCAGCTTTTCTGGGAAGGTTCCCTCCATGCAATAGAATAACGTGGTACTAATGGGATTACTCAGGGGGGTAGAGTTAAGTGTTTATACAAATCTTTGCAAGAGTGGGGCGTTAATTACCAGCTCACATACCAGAACTCCAATAATGAAACATAATACTATACATATTTCCCCCCCAGTTTGCTGAACTCCTCTTGGTCAGAGCATTGGTGACACAGGAAGGGCTCTGCAGGAGCTCAAGTCCCATTCACTGCCACTATTGTGTAAAATTAAGGGATTTTTTTTTTTTTTAACACAAGCCCATTAATAAGCAAAATCAAATGTGGAGATCTTAAAGTCACAATGCATTTGAAAAAAAAAAAAAAAAAACCAAACCCAAAAAACCCCAAACCTTTGCACTGAAAAATACTAGAAGTGTTTGCAAGTTTATCCTGCCAGGCTTCTGTGCCAAGATTTTAATTCAAATGAGTCTTTTGAGGTGGAGAAGCCTATAACAGTTTATACTATTGAAAAGAAAAAAAAAAAAAAAAACCAAACAACAAAAAACCCACAACCAAGCTATGAAAGGCTGGAATTAAAAAAATGTGAAGTTTCCTCTCCAGGTTTCCTTCCTCCTCACTCTCTGCTCTCTCCACCCCCCTCCTTTAGAAGGCAAAAGGAAGGAAGTGTGCAGGGATGTATTTTTCATCCTCTTTTAATTGTTCTTTTTTTTTCTTTTGGCCATGTATAAAGCTCCCTGAGCTGAAATTCATTTTCAATAGCCTGTTTTTTTTTTTTTTTTTTAAACCACGCTTTGGCACATTTCTCCTGTGTTGCACCCTTTAAATTTTTGTTCCATCTCATCATCTCAAAGCAAACTGTTCTCTCTCTCTCTCTCTTAATGTTATCTTTTATGCTCTGTCTGAGGAAAGACACTTAAGTGAACTTTGCATTGTGCAGACAAGAGCAGTAAGCTGTGGCGTTGGTAAGGTTTGAACAATTATGAATAGCTTCATTCTGTGATTAGCCTCCTACTTCCACATTCTCCTGTGGTGTTTTTTTTTTTTTTTTTTTTTTTTTTTTTTTTTTTCTCCCAGTTCTGGACTAAGAGATGCCTTTGAAAACTCTACAGAGGTTTATGAATTCAGTTAGAAATCCCAGCACTTACCAACTTGCACAACAGCATTAGGCAAACCCAGGGAAGGATTCTCGTTGCCCAGTGCAACGTAGAAATGAAGTAATTGCAACCAGACACAACATACACCAGCAACTGCAAAATATTTTATGAGGGAAAGGAAAAGTGTAGTAACAAATGATGTAAATAATCCATACAGGAGAGCTGTAAATGACTAAACCCATTTCATTCATGGGCTCCTAACTTTTGATTCCCTATGGAATGGAAAATATGGAAGATTACTTCCAGGTTCTTTTCTCTATTGTATCACTCTTCCCATTGTCTCATTAATTAACAGCCTTCTCACACTTTCTTCTTTTTTTCCCCTCAAATTGTTTCCAGCTAAGAATAAATGCAGACTACAGTCTAAACTAAATTGGATGCCAGTTTCAATCCACTGGAAGCAAAGAAGAGAAAGTTAGCAGGGCACCTCTACATGCATCAAGAATTAATTATAATAACCATATATACTTGACTAGTTGTTGCCATCACCTCTTCTGAAAGGAGAGATGAGAGATTAAAGAGTTCTCAGAGGGCTGTGTGAAACCTGGGAAAAGCAAAGTAATCTTTTTCATCTGGAAATGTAAGGATCACTCAAGCTCTAGTGGGGAGTGGGGAGAACCAGAGCCCATGGAATGGTGCAGGGCTGGACAGGAGCTGATATGGGCAAGTGAGGAAATTTCCCTTCTGGTGGGAATCCAAGCCCAGCCCTCAGTCCAGACATCATCCAGTGGAGGCCAGGCCAAGCCATTGGTATCACTGAGGCTGCCAGGAAGGTGACAGCAAAACATCTGTGCTGTGAGCCTGTGGCATAGACAGAAGGAGGGAAAGCAAGAGCACTTTGGGGCACAGCTTTGCCTCTTTGAAAGGAGGCTTGGGGCATTGAGCCAAGCCTCCTCCATCATTTCCAGATGAACTTCCTGAACTTTATAAACTTCCTCAGACAAGATATAAGGAAGAAAATTTTTACAATGAGGGTAGTGACACATTGGCCCAGGTTGCCCAAAGAGGTGGTAGAAGCCCCATGCCTGGAAAGACTCAGGGTGAGATTGGACAGGACTCTGAGCAACCTGATCTCATTAAAGATGTCCCTGCTCACTGCAGGGGGGTTGGACTAGATGACCCTTAAAAGTTCCTTTCAACCCAAACTATTCTATGATTCTAAATGACCATGACTATATGAAAAAAACACCTGAGCAGCAGATTCTCTCACTGAAACCCAGCAGAGAAGAAGTTCTGACCAACAAAGACCTCCCAAGACTCTGCTTGTGCCTGATTTTTGAAGTCTAATATGCAAATGTCAAGAGAAATGGCAATTTTGAGCTGTAAGCTGCAAAGCATTTTCTTCAGTGGGGCTGAGCTGCCATTCATCATCACGTAGCTAATTGCTTGCCAGCAGCTAATCGATGGGATCTGGAATACCAGCTGTGCATAAGGGTTAATCCCAAAATGAAAAGAAAAAAAACAGAAGTAGGGGGAGGAGCCAAAGAAAATATCCAATATCCTTGTGGTATTCATCCTCTAAGACATAAGATAAATACTCCACTTGCACGTGAGACCTTTCTGGAGGATGAGAGAAAGACAGAAGTGATAGGTAGGCTTGATCTGAGACCTCCAAGTCCTTCTTTAACTAATAAACTCATGAAGCTGCTCTCTGACAGGCATTGCAGAGGAAGAAAATGGAGCAGCTGGATTGCTCAGTGATGGTATAGCACTGCAGCTCTGCAGTTTCCACAATAGGACCATCTGAGTGACTGCTGCCCTGTGTCTTAATAGATCTGTCAGAGAGTGAGGCTCATTTGTTCTTATTGTGCTCTGATGATCCAGAGTAGCTGGGTGCAGCCTGCAATCTTTCTGACTAGCCTGCAAATGGCTCTCAGAGCAATTTCAAGCTGAAATTATCCAGACATTTATCCAGACATTCTCAGGACTGTAGCAGCCAAATGGCTACCTCCCAGTGCAGAATTAAAAGCCTGATACTGAACAGATTGTGTTTGGGAGAGTCAAAAAGATATGGAAAGCGTTCTTCTGTAGAACTGGAATGAAATTATGACTTTTGGGGGCATGGTAAAAGTAAATTATTGCTTTTGTCAAATATTATTGCAAAACACTCTTTTGTGTGCCATACTTCAGTAAACACAGCAGTGGGAATTCATGCTGCCCTTAGCAGACAGCACTTTGAAGTGCCATGCTGAAACAGAGTTGGTCTGTCTTCATCCACAGGCACTTTGCATAATCAACATTTTAGAGTGGAGCAGCATACCTCCCAGATCTTTAGCAAAACCTGGTTGAATTATTAAAATTAAATAAAAGGCTGATGTAAGTGTTTTCTCTCTCTTTCTGGATTTTTTTAGGGGTAGGAGGCATGACATGCATAGCTTGAGGCTGCATCAGCTTGTGGTGTGATTGTTGGGTTGAGTATGGGCTCAGTGTTTGGGTTTTTGAGATAAGCATGATGTGATGAAGACAGGGAAGGCACAGGGAGTCTCAGCAGTCAGAGACTCAAACGCACATGTGCCTCTTGCAGGTCTTGTTGCAAGTGAGAGGAGACTGGCTGGTAGGATCCACCCATGAAAACTTTGAGGCAAGTTTTGCATCTGAAATTCTTGGGAAACATTTTTCTGCTCCGCTGGAGATCTGCCAGTGTTTAAAGCACAGGATAGGCAGTAAGAATGAAATGAAATGGTCCATCAGTGCCCATAACCTTCACTTTCTCCTACCTCCTGTTAACACCAAGACAAAGATGGGCAGGAATAGCTCTGGAGCTTCTGAATGAGCCCTGCACCTGTATCCTGTGGTGCAGTTAAATGGAGTAGAAACATTCGTAGGTTATGAAGAAAGAACTAAATTCCTCAAAATAAGCAAACTCAACATTTTTCACTCAGGACAATTAGAAAAGAAACAAAATTGCTCAGCCAGCAGTGCCTGGCCTTGTTGACATATATTCCTCTGGCACAAGGATAAGCCTGTATCTGCTGCTCTGCTCTTTGTTTCCCTCCCTCTCACAACGAATAAGCCTCAAGGGCACAGGTGTGCAGCAATATTAAAAAGAGGCACTGCTGCCCAAAACAGCCCCTGAAAGAAGAAAGTCTCATCACTGGAATGAGCCTCCACCTCTGACACTCCATCCATGGAATACTCTGCTTTTCAGACATGAAACCAGGCTTTCAGAAACAGAGCTGCCCCCAAGCTAACACAGCCCCTCTTTGGAGAGGAAGGGATGCTTCCTTCTCCTCCTCCTCCTTCCTTCCTTCCTTCTTCCCTTCCCAAAATAAAAGCACCACGGACAACTTCAAAGGGACAAAAATGTAAACACAGCTTTTGCTAACGTATATGAGAGGAAAGCAAATACATCAAGATTAATAAGAGAGGAAGAAATCCAGCCACCTGACATGAGGTTTTGATGACATCAAACAGACAAAAGTAGAGAATGGTACATTTCATATTTCACAGAAAAACAGTAAAACAACCTCAGAGATTTGTGTTGAATCACTAAAGAACAGCACTTAGAATGTGGCTGCCTGGAAATGATTCTTTTATCAATTTGCTGAAGGGACTGAGGGGGAGGATTCCACCAAGAACCCAGAAAGTGAGGGTCAAAAGGAAACGGGGGAGGAAGAAAAGGGTTTATTTTCTCTTTCTCCTTTCTTTTTTCTTGTTTTTTTTTTTTTAAAATTACTTAGAAATATTAATATCTAAGAAAAACAGTAAAGGAAGAAGACAGATATCATCACATAACTGAAGTATAAGATATCAGATAGCTGCATTTGCAGCTGGTGGAGATTATGTGTAACATACAACCTGTTGCCAATTCCTTTGATGAAACCAGTGCTCCCTTCATGCTACACTTGCAAATAAATGAGGTGGTGACCAGTTACCATTAATCTTCTGAAAAGCACAAATGAAGGCCAACAGTTTTTTATCAGCCTCTTCATGAAAATACAGCTGAGGTAAGATCAAAGCTTTGGAGTTAGAGCAGGGATGCTTGGTTCTGACCAAATCTATCTGGAGCTGCAGGCAAACAAAGGGTGAACACAGGACAGGACTTAAACAGATATATCTGTGTGTCTGGCATAGGTGGCACACCCAGGGCTCAGTGTGAATTTCCTCCAGCCCCTTCCCCAAAACCTTCTTCTTCCTCCTTGTTCTCACCAAGAAGTGGTTGGGATGGGTGGTCCACAAAAATTTCCGATCTTCCCCCTCCCTGCAGACATAAGAAGGGCTACAAGCAAAAGCTTCCATGCCCCTCTCAGCTTTGGTAATAACTTTTCTACAAACTCCTCATATCTATGCATTAAAAAAATTAATTTCCCAATCCTTCTGTTGCTCATAAACTGTCTTCCCATGATGCTGGGATTAAAATACAGGCACGGAGAGAAACCCTTGTGTGCCACCATCATCACAACAATCTCCACAAACTAACAAGCTGAGTATGATTAGAAACCCTCTTTTGTACAACAAGGATGGTGGGCATAAGTTCTAAAATGGAAGGAAGACTCCAAAAGGCCAAGAAGAGCTTTAGCTGGTTGGAAAACTGAGGTGTCTGTCACCAAAAATCTCTTTTGGATGACTTAGAGATGGCTTCTTTCTTTGTCTTTGCCATTTGTGCTTCCTAGCTTCTTCTGGCACTGCTTTCTCTCTGGGTTTTATTAAGTCTCTGGGTCAGATGCTATAATATATTACATTCAATAGAGAAAACCTCACATCAACACAGAGACATAAGCTCAAAGTTGCTCCCATTCCCACAGAGGGAGAGTCCTGTGGGAAACTTGTGGGCGCTATCTGGAAGAGATGAAGGACAGCAGGTAGGTTTTCTGCTCTTGCTTGACTGCTGCAGTGTATGGGAAACAGGAATTTGTGCATGCCTGGTAAGCAAGCAAGAAAGCTGTTGTGAAGAAATACTAAACTCATCATCCAATTCTTTTTTTTTTTTTTTCCCCCTCCCCATTGGGACAGTTTACCAGACTTTGAAGTTTTGCTAGCCAGTGAGTATTAGTGTGCTGTGACAGCTGGCAATGCATTCCAGTGGGTAAGTGATGAACTGGCTCTGGAGAGAGTAAAATAAATTATGAAGTGGGTGAAATTTCAGCCCTCCAAATAACAGTCCAATGATTTCATTGGAATGGCTCTGTCTGGCAATGTAGTCAAACACATACAGCTGGGCAGAGCACACAAATGCTCCTATATGAAATAGCTGCATGCATGGAAGAAAGGGAGTTCTGGTTGCAGGAGTGAGCTCAAGGTGGGAAAGAGCAAGAGGGGATTTTTCAAAATATGTGTGCAGGAGAGCCAGCCAGGTCTGGTTCTACATGAATGGAAACATCAGAGCCAGTGATGAGTATGTTATAAAAGCTGCTCAAAAAAGTCTGTCTTCAGGATTCCTCAGAAGTCATCTGCTGACTGCATTTTCAAAGCCCCAGCATGTCTAAAAGACTCAGGGTTTACCTCAATAGGACACATTGATATGGATAGTTCTGCACCTGGGAAGATGAATTGATAATAAGAATCAGAGTCTCTGACCCTTCTGAGAAGCAAAACATAGTCAGGTACTCACCTCCCACTTGGAATTCAATAGGTTTAGATGGCACCACCCAGCCAGGTCCCTTTCAGACTCTCAACACAACACCTCTCAAAGTGCCTGACAGCACAGAGTGAATGAGATGGAGTTAATTGCCATCTCTTCTGCCTCAGTCTAGGATGAGGTCTGGTGGTGGGTTTTGTCTGACTGATGGAGTGGAGAGGAGGGGAGCAAACTTTTGGAACAGTAGGTTTCCTCTTTGTACCTGTAGCCTCTTGCACAAGGCTGTGTATCCTGAATGTATCATCAACAAGTGACGGGCAGCCTGTGCTGCTCATGGTTGTTCTTGCACAGGATCTTGTGTTCTCTTTTTGTCCAGTAGAGTCAACATATTTTCTTTTGATCAGGGAAGGATTGTGGAGCTTGGTTCACCAGAGACCATAAATCTTTTTCAGCCTCTGGATGGGATCCATGGAAGTGTGAAACATGGTTGTAAATAGCTGCAGGTGTATTTGCTTCATTTCTTATCTACTCCTATTTGAACAACTGAGCAGAAGTAACTCAACTCCATGAAAGTCCAAATGTTGGATTAATTTGTTTTCACTGATACAGAAAACACATGCAGGAAGGGTTTCTGCAGGTTTTACATTTGGCCAGGGACACTGAGGTCTGCAACGATCTCTCCGTTTCCAGCTACTGCACAGACTGTACGTGAGTGTTTGTGCTTTGGGCTGGCCCAAAGCTGACAGAGCAGCCAGTTCATGGTCCTGCCTCACTGTACCATGGTGACACTGAGCTCTAACAGCTTTCCTGTGTCAGCTGCTTAAAAGAGGAAAGAATGTGCTGGGAAAAAATGATGCAAAGCTTGTAGCTACCCATGTTTGTTTTGCAGTGGTTTCAATCATGAGTATAGAATCAGAGAATCAACAAGGTTGGAAAAGGCCTCAGAGATCATCAAGTCCAACCTATCACCCAGCACCTCATGACTAACTAAACCATGGCACCAAGTGCTACATCCAATCTTTTTTTGAACACCTCCAGGGAGGGTGACTCCACCACCTCCCTGGGCAGCACATTCCAATGGCTGATCACTCTTTATGTGAAGAACTTTCTCCTCACCTCCAGCCTAAACTGCTCCTGGTGCAGCTTGAGACTGTGTCCTCTTGTTCTGGTGCTGGTTGTCTGGGAGAAGAGACCAACCCCCTCCTGGCTACAACCTCCCTTCAGGTAGTTGTAGACAGCAATGAGGTCACCCCTGAGCCTCCTCTTCTCCAGGCTAAACAGTCCCAGCTCCCTCAGCCTCTCCTCACAGGGCTTGTGCTCAAGACCTCTCCCCAGCCTCATTGCCCTTCTCTGGACATGTTTAAGTGCCTCAGTACCCTTCTTAAATTGAGGACACAGTACTCAAGGTGTGGCCTAACCAGTGCTGAGTACAGGGGCAGAAAATACAGGGGCTAATTTCTATATTGAGTCCTTCAGAAAATCAGTTTCTTTCAATTGTTGAAAGTTTCATCAGGAACTTAAACTTCAGGGATAAACCACTCCTGGTTAATATGACACCATCCCATTTACTCTTTTTTCATCATACACTGACATTCCAGTGTAATTCATTTCTCTGATATAAGGCAGTTACTACTTCTTGTCCCAGGAATACCTCTGTGCCTGTAAACACATTCTTCTGCTTGAGAATCCTATCTCCTGTACTTCTGCTACTGTATATCTACTAAATTAAAAATCAGCCTAAATCACAATAGATTTCTTGTTAGCCTCTTAATTAACTCAGATTTTGCAAAATCTTGGAGGAATCTAACAGTGTCAAATCTCTTTTGTGCCATCAAATTTCCAAGTTTAAAGTCTGGAGAAAAGTTTTGCTTGCTCTGCAATGTTCCTCAATACTGAAGGAGGAAATCATGAGACTTAAAAAAAAAAATAAATCTATAGGCATTGTAACTCTTGTTGTCATTCAGAGTTAAGAGGACTGAATGGGCCCAAAGTGAACACTTCAAGTTGACTTGCAATGACAGAATAGTTGGGGCAGAGTTTTCTTTGCTGTTTCACTTCAGTCTACATTCAATTTCTCTCCAAATTTTCCAGCTAAGTTGTCAAAGTTACACTTTTGTGACTTCCGCCCTAATTTTTATATATATATATTTATTTTTTTGCATAGATGATTTATGCTGCCAATTTCCTTCACAATATTGTGTGTTTCAGTTTCTCCTCTGCTCTCTTTTTGTTAGCCCTCTTGAATACCTCTCCATCTAGGAAGCCTAGAGATCATGAACTCACATGAATGCTTTGATGGCAGTCAGGAGCACTGGGAGCAGTACTTCTGTTTATTTAAACAGAACACTAAATTATTATCTTTGGTGTAGTTGCAAGGAGAAAAAAAGGATTAAGATACTATTGGACAGCATCCCAGCCCTGCTGGAGTCCTCAGTGGTTTTTAGGGTTTAAAATTACCAGGATGTTAATTTTCACTGAGAGCAGTCAGCTCTGGATAAGGGGAGACATCTGTATGCTCTGCTCCAAGTGAGAAAATTGCTAGAAATGTTCTGAAGGGCTGATGCTGATATCCAGACATGTGAAATAACAATGGGACAGGCACATTTGTTTCACTCTCCACCAGCTCTCCCCTGTAACATGCCTCTCTGTTCAGCTCTGTTCATTGCTGGGTTATTTTTAGACTGGTTTCCAAAGGAAACAAGGCATATGAAACCATGTTGTCTGTCTGTCTGCTTATCACTGCCTCTGGAATAATACACTATTGGCCAGTTTCAACCAAACTTGACAGAAGGATGAAAGTCTCCAGGATGGGAAGTAACTGCCAGTTTCCCAAAAGTCAGTAGCTGATGGAGGGGCTGCAGTGGAAGGTGAGCAACTGCCTGGTTTCTGGGGCTGGCCAGCACTTTGGCGCAGCTGTCACACACCAACCATAGCACCTAACATCAACCTAACATCAAACCTGGGCGAGGGTATGGGGAAGGGATGGGCCATCAGGAGCTGGCTGTTCCCTCTTGGGCTTCCCTTTATGGTATTTAATCAGGCAAAACATAACAATGGAGAGGAAAAAGTCCAAATTTCCACCAATCCTCACCTGCTGCATTCACAGAAGACACAGGCCAGCCAGTGGGAAAAGCAGTGTCTTGACTGTCTGACCAGGATTTAAGTCAAGAGGGGACCTAACACCAGATAATGATGGCTGGTGGAAGCCAGGAGGATCCCATGCTCTCCATTAGCTCACATAATGGAGTAGAGACACAACTCTTGATGGGCAGCTAAGAACCTCCAAGATGCTCTGCTGCCAGACTGAGCTATGACCAGGTCCCTTCAGCTGCTCTCCATGATCAGGGAGGGTGATGGAAATGATGCTGATATTTGGCTGGCATTAACTCTATCTTCCAACGAAGGAGTCAGCTGCTTCATAGCACTGCCATGGTAAGAAAGACCAAACTATTTCAGTAGCAGTTGCCATGCCATTTTTTAACTCTTAGAAGAAAAATTTAGTGCTCAACAGCCTTTTTCTTTTCATACCTCAGTATTGCAAAAAATCAGGAAGCTTGGTTTGGCTGACTCGAAACTAGCAGAAAAGAGGAAAACCTCTGAGGAGCTGCCAGCTGTCACATTTCTGTACATAAAGGGGACTAGCACCCCAGAAGCAGACATATGGACATCAAAGGGGTGCCCACTTTGATTCATGACCCTGTATGAGAGGCAACATCACCATGGAAAGCTATTTGCTGGATCTCTGTTTTAAACATTACTGTGGATAAATATTAATATGGAGAAAATCTCTGTTTTGGCCAAAGTGAACAGACCTGGGAGCCTACCTGCTTTGGGGCTGTGTGTTTGTTTATTTATTTATTATCTGGGGACTTTTTTTATGGCAATCAAAGGCTTCAGATATAGAAGCACAAACTAAAACTCTATTTAAAGCCTTTTTAAAGCAAGCCAGGAGCCAGAATTGCTAAGTGCCTGCAGTTGTCATTAAGGACCAACTGATGTTTACTCATCTGAAAGTGTAGCTTGGCATCTGTGGAATTAAAGCACTGGGGGAAAAGCTTTGCTACTCAGTTGGCTCCTCAACAACCCAAGGAGCTTGCAGAGCAAGGTGGTGGGAGGTGAGAGATACTCACTGAACATTGGTGCACCAAGGTCTTTGCTTTGCTTTGATAACAACTTATTTTGGGCCACCATAACACAGTGCCCTCAAGTACCAAGACTGTTAGGTTCAGTGACCCCTTGGCAAAATGTAAGGTTGTTTCCCCAAATATTTATCTTTTCAGCTGAAAAATGTCTGTGCTTGATCCCTGACTGGAGCTACATTTTTGGAAGGAAAAGCAAAGTACTTTCAGCTGTTTGAAATAGCTTCAGAAATTATTTTCTAAAGAAAGTCGTTCATAGTTGCATGCATTTTGCAACACCCAAAGAAAAAAAAAAAAGAAGAATTAAGTTTGACAGCTGGCTTGGGCATGCTTTCATGAAGTCTAGAGCCTTTGCTGGAACAGAAATAAGACAAGGATCTGCCAGGGAAACGTGCAACTTGTGCACTCATATGAGGTGTATCTATAAGGTACACGGGAAAGCATAGCTAGCAATGGCATGGGCACAAGTATGCAGAATGCAGATCACATAGCATTTGAAAAGAGAATCTGGCTCCACACTTGGGAGTTTTCCTGTCTCTTTTAGTCCTGAGACAAGATGGATTGGTGGGGCAGTGGAGGAAATGAATCTGCTCAACTTGAGTGAAGTGAGTATGAACGGGCAAGACCCAGATTAAATAAAGGTGAAGAAGGCTGGCACGCATCCCAGCAATTACCAAACCAAACAGGAATATTAAACAATCCTCTGCATTAAGGAAAGTGAAGTGTGTGCATAAAATGGATGCTGGAAAATTTAGAATGACTTTCTCAGGCTTGAGTCCACATTCCCTTTTAAGTCGAGTGAAGAGATTTTGCCCAGTTTAGCTACTGAGCTAAATTTAGGAACATGGCATGCACAACCCCACCAGCACAGCCCAGATGACCATGAGCTATCACACAGTGCACCCTGTGTCATCTGTTCTCTGGGTTTCATATCACTTTAGCAGAGGCACATTGGTTAACAGAAGCACATTATTTTTGGAGGTAGGGGTGGAGTGAGGAAGAGAACAAAAGAAGGAAACCTGAGTCCCAAGAACTGAGGTAGTGCCTTAAAAAAAAAAAAAAAGAAAAGCAAAAAAGAAAAGATGCCCTAAAAAAAGAGAGATGCTGTAATCTCATGGAAAGCAGTGATTGTCCTTATAAACCTTTCTTCTGTAGCTGGACTTTTCACCAGGGAATTAATATTGAAATTACTCCAATGTATTACTAAAATCTGCACTCAGGCTCCTGCATCTTGCAGTTGTGCTCATTAAAAGTGCAAAGGTGTGAAAAACTGTTGCTCTTTTGATTTATGTGCTTGGGCCATGATGTTCTTGTGAAATATTCACAGGGTGACTTTTTATACTTTTTTTTTTCCCCTCCAGATTTGGTAAAACTCCTTATTAATTGCATCTATGGAACCATTTATTTAACTGAAAGAGGGAGAGGGTACATGAGATGACCCTTTCCAAATGGGTAGCAACTTGGTCTGTGAAATCACTGCCAGAGGACATTAGGGAGACCACTTTGGTCTCCTTGTGGGCAAGCCCATGGGTGCCTCCTCATGAGGTTGTTGTCAAACAAAGAGAAGGATCACACCCTGTGTCTGCATAGCTTCATGACTTGCATAGAGGCATCTGTTCCCAGCCTCTGTCAGAGACAGGCTATGGACTACCCCAGCTGGGATCTGACCTGGCCTGGCAACACAGCACCATGCCTCTCAGCCAGGCTCTGTCCCTGCCTCAGACTCAGTAGCTCTTTAATGGCATTCTCATGGCTTCAGGCCAAGCCAGAGCAAAATCATATCTGACTGCAAGCCTACTGGGGAGGCACATCCAGAATTACAAGTATGGATAAAACATGACCATCTGGACCACCTCTAAAATGTAACCAGCAAAAAACCAACTCCCCCCATGGGCTCAAAAGCTCTGGAAAAGGGCTAAAGCATATTGCAGTCCCTAGGGAAAACATCTGCTGTTGCACACAGCACTTCTGGACTGTTGCAACTGCCCCAACCCTGCCTGGTGGCAACACTACATCCCCACCCCCTGCTCGGCTCCGGTCCAGCACAGCTGACAAGTGGGATGTGAGGAAGTGGGCAAAGCATCCGTTCCCTCTTGCTTTTAAAGGGCTCTTATGGCATGATCCTTTTGCTGCAGACTTGTTGCCTTTTCTAACTCATACTTGTCCTGATAAAAAGAAAAATTCTGAGAGAGGATTTGATCTCCTGATGAAGGTGGAGTGCAATTGCTGACTGCCATGGCAGGAAAAGTTGTGAGTCTCATGAAATCATCCTCTCTGCAACATCATGCAGCATTTGTGGACTGCTGCAACTGTTTCTTTGGCAAATGCTCAGATTAATAGAAGCAATCCTGTGGTTCTACGGTCATCCAGGAAACCAACAGCCTCCCATTCCTCCTGACCCTCTTGCCAGCTTCCTGCCTTTCCTGTGCTCTTCCTAAAGCACTTGGCCCTTTTCTGCACAGTGTTGCCTCAGGGATGTGAGCTGCTTGGAGACTCCTGTTGCAGAGAATCACCAAGCAGTAAAATGTCCCTCCTGGAGCTACCTTTTAGACCCTTGAATTTAGCATCCTTCCTGAACATTTCTCAACCCTGATGGGATAGGAGCATTCCCAGGAATGTGCAAAGCAATTTGGTCCTGATGAACCACTTTGCTGCACCTACAGTTGCAGCTCTTTCTGTTCTTCACAGTGCAGAGAAGGAAAGATGTTAGCAGGCATTTCCCTGAGGGTAACAAACAGGAGGGAAAGGGATCCATGCCCTCCATAATCTGCCACCATCTGCCTTTTCAACCTCCTATCATGAATCTTCTCTGCACAGGAGACACAAGAAGATTGGAGGGGTACTGATTGGTGACAGTTTGATGGGACTTCATGGCTCACCTTTCCAAGACAAAACAATCTGCTGAGAACAGCAAAAGAGAGGGCATTACAGAGGAGGTTGCAGAAGGTAGTTGCCCCCTTGAAGGCTAGTTTGTGCCTGTCCCATGAGACAGAAGGAAGTGAAATGGGGCCAGGTGGTGACAGGGACAAAAGGCAGCTAGATCTATCAGGGAAATGATCGGAGCAGGGTGGAGAGCCTCAACCTGTGGCTGGACTCTCGGTGAGACCTGGCCAACATTCGGAAGGGTGTTGGTATTTACTCTGTGCCAAGGGCATGTCCCCAGGGACAGGATGACAAGGAGCCAAGCCCTGAGACTGGCAACATGTTCACCTTGTTGTACTGTCCAAGCCACAAGTAATTGTGTTGATTAAACAAACACCCTGACAGAGCTGAGAAGAGGAGAGCAGCCACAGGCATGTCGAGTGCCTGTGCTGATGGGAGCAGCTCCAGAGAGCAAACAGGGGAGAGGAGAGCTGCTGGCATGTGAAGGGCTTGCTAGGAATGGGCCTACGGACATGAAACCACAGCAAGAGAGAATTCAGAGCCAGGCAAAGGGAGGGGGAATTTCCACAGAGCACTTGGAGATCTTATAAAATGTTCATTAAATTAGGTTTCCAGTGATTGTCAGCGCTTGAATTATAAGGGCCCAATGCAATTGAAAACTACCTTTTGCTTTCATGTCAAATGGTAACTGCACATCAAACGATTTAATCTTCTCCAGTGACTAAATATGTGGAAATCTGTAGGTCTATTTATATAAAAACTTCCAAAGGATATGTTATCTCTGTGATTTACCCCCATCCCTTCCCCAAGGGAGTTTTCTTTCATGTCTTCTTGCACTGTCTATATTTATTTACCAGTGAATATCACTTCAAATGAATTTAGTAGCAGGGATGTTTATAGAAATAGCACATTTTCAATGACTTGTGGAGAACACTTTACAAAGTGAATGCTGTAAAACACAAGTGTGTTTACATTAGAAAACCAATAACAGACTGGTTAACAACCAGTCAAGGCATGGAAGAAAATTAGAGACCTGTTCCTCCACTCCAAACCAGCCTACAGTCTTGAGTACCAAAATGCTTTTCAGTGGTTTCACCTCTTTTGTGACAAAGCTGTTTCCAAGTAAGCTTTAGACTGAGAATTTTTCACTGGAAGTATTCATAGGATCACTTGAACAATAATTTGAATAATTATTTCAAAACATGCCTTATTCTGGACAGAATGAAATAAAAGCAAAACTATTCTAATAAGCCATTTGCAATAAAATGTTCAATCACTTCTAATCAAAAGTGTATAGCCTGAAGGAGTGTAAAGAAAAATAGCTCAAAGCAGCAATTAATCTGTTATATTAATGAAAGGAACTACATCGAAGTGTACAAAATCGACTTTTCTGGAAAGTCTTCTACATTCTTGGTTTGCTTTGTAGAGCAATGCTTTAGATACTAATTTCTTTGACAAGGAGCATTTGCTTCCAGGTCATCCAGCTGCTTGATGGCTAGAAAATAGGAATGATGTTTACAAAAGAAGGGACAACTTTGTTGCCCTCTTCTGTAAGTGAAGTTTAATTTAGCTGATGAAGCCTACATCCCTCCCTGCCCTGTGGAAGCCCTCTACCATCTGGCCGTCAGGTTAAACTATGTAGCTGGCACTCAGAGTTTAGATAACTCTTTATGCTACATGAATGAGATGGGGGAAAGGGCAGCACCAGGAGCAAAAGGGTTTAAGCTCTCGACAACGGAGAACATTCATGACCCTCTCCTGGCCTTGCCCTCATGCATCAGTGAAGAAATGAAACCTCTGTAACCCCTACAAGTGCACATGCAGCTCTGCAGCAACTCCTTCCCTTCCTTCCTGCCACTGAGGCTCTTCAGCACATTGGGTCTCTATTGATAAATGGCTGCAGAAGGACTGAGGCTCTACTTTTTGCTGTATGTGCTGTTGCTCGAAGCAGTTCCCAGAGCTTTCCAATAAAGAGCAATTGGCTGACTTTGTTAGCCCTTCTATGACTGATTTGAGAGCAAAGAAAAGATGGAAAGAAGACTCTGACACTGTTGTTCTTCTCTTGATGCACCTGGGAAGGAAACACCCAGACAGCAGGTTTCAGGATATATTCAAAGAGTACTTTTCAGTGTTTTTATTTTTTTTAGCAATGCTGTAGCCTTTTTTCTTGTTTTGCTCCATTTCCAAAGCATAATCAACTAGGACCTAATGCTGCAGTGCATATAGAAGGCTGATGAATCTGGGACCAATTACACTTCTGAAAAATACCTACAGAACCAAGAATCAGTTTCACTTGAAATACACATATTTCTGCATACTTAGAGAAACAATCAGACAGGACCATTTTACTTCCAGCTGTAAGAAATCTGACATCTGAATTGAGGCAAACTGAAATGCTCACTGTAAAAGAAAAGTTACCATAAATACAAAATGATGTCAACAGCTCCTGGGCAGATGGGAAGTAAAGTCCTTATGCTGAGAAGAAGATATATGATCTAAAACGTACTGAAGTGCAGGAATTACACTAAAGCCAGGAAAATAGGGATATTTCCAGTATGGGCTAGATGGACAGTATGGATTCACTAAGCAGAGGAACTCCGACAAAATGAATTCTGTCCTTAGCCAGGCAGAGTATGTAGATGGATGTACTTTTCACGTTTTCAAGACAAGTAACATTCCTTTCTGTCCACCATAATCTTTGGAAAGTTAGGTTTTTTTTTCCTTGCCTTGTCTTAAATTCCCTCAGGCCAAAATGAAATCCAAGTTCAACCAAGGAAGAGACAGCAAGCAGAAGAAAGAGGTAAATACTTGTAAGCCTAGTCTCAAATTCCCCAAATACCCAGGGCAGAGCCAGCACACAGGTCAGAATTGACACAAGGGTATGGAAAGTCCATGTTTTCACACAAAACCTGGGAAGTTATCAATATATTCTTCTCTAATTCATCAAGACAGAGCCACTACTACAAGACTAAAAGAAGCTCTGAATGTCACAGGTATATTAGGGGTGTTTAACACCAATACCAAATAAGCCCCAGACACACTGGTGTTGGCCTAAGAGGAGGAAAAGCAGGAAAGGCAAAACAAATACACTAAAATAGTGATTTTTTTTTAAGCATATTAACCCCTTTACTAAAAAGTACCCTTCAGAAATACAGCAGAGTTTCTTCTTTACATTTTAATCAAGGACCACTAGATGAGCAGGTTTTGGCAAGGTCATGGAGGGAAAGAACCATCCAACCATCATCCAGCTGAAGGCAGAGAGCTGCTTTTAAATTATGTATTGACAAGAAGGAAATAGTTACCCAGAGGTTAACTTGTAAAACACTCATTCTAGGAAATAGTCATTTAAGACTCTCAAGTGACTCTGTCCAATGACTGCTTGTGGGAGGACACTGCTTCCACTAGCAATACTGGAACCACTTCAAAAGCCAAGAGTAGATTTAGACTAGATATAGGGAAAGAAATTTTGACACTGAGGGTGGTGAAGCACTGGTGGTAGATGACCCAACCATGGAAACATTCCATGGTTGGTCAGGTCAGGTTGGATGGGACTTGGAGCAACCTGCTCTAGCTAAAGATATCTCTGCTCCCCACAGTGGGGATGATGACTTTTAAAAGTCCTTTAAAGGTGCCTTTCAACCCAAAAATTCTATGATTCTGTGAAAGCAGCAAGCTGGAAAAAACAAGTCCCAGCATCCAGCCATGTGCCAGATAAAAATTCCCTTTCTAGACCCTTGCAGAGATGGCAGAGCCAGACTGATAGTGTCTAGAAGGATTCACTGAACTGGTGGTTTCACTGGTACACAATCTTCCTCCATCTGTCATATCAGTACACAGCCCCAAACCAAAGCAGGCACTGACCTGAAAAAGAATTCTTTGGATCCATGATATTCCCTTTTCCAAACCTAAAACAAACAGTCATGTAATTTTCCAGCCTAGTTTCTAATATGGATAATTATATTTTTCAGAGCTTTGCCATATAATTATGGACACCTTTAGAGAAACCAGATATCCTTGTAGGTTTGGATTAAACTGCTTGCAGAATGTTTACATAGAGCACAGTTATCTCCTGTTATTAAACCCAAATAAATTTGACATCCCTTATATAAAAGGAAGAAAAAAATGCACACTTTTTTTTTCAAGGGCAATTTATGTGGGGACCTTCAAGGGTTCTGAGAACCCAAGAAATACAGATATTTAAGAGTACTCTTAAGAAGTAAACCCAGCATTGCCTAAAGTATCCCTGTTTCCCTAGCACAGTACATGCAGATGAGAACACTGCATCCTTGTTTCTTCAAGGCAAACCAGCCCTTCATGCTAGATGAAAGGAGGTTCTGAATTACAGCTATACGTTTTTAACAAGAGCTCACAAGGTTTCCTTCCTGAAGTACTGCTTAGCTAAGGTGCTTCAAACCAGAAATTCACCCTTCCTCAGGTTCCAACAGGATCGGAGTTTCCTGTCGTTCCGAGTTTCTCTGTACCTCTGTCAAACCACCACTGCTTGTTCTCAGCAGCAAGGGCTTACCACTGCCTAACCACCCAGCCAGTGCCTCTCCCACAGGGTAGGGTTATTGGAACACTTCACATCTGTCCTTGGATGCAAGCCAGGTAGAGATAAGCATAAAGAAAACGAGGGGGAGAAACGTCCCTGGATAACAAGCAGTGGTCTGCCTAATATTTGTGGCTGTAGCTGTACGCTTGAAAACGAAAACTATTTGCCAGAAACGAATTGCCACACAGTGTGACCAGCTGACTGGGATGAGAGTCATAGAATGGTTTAGATTGGGAGGGACCCTTAAGATCATAGACTCCATAGAACCCAGCACTGCCAGGTCACCAACAAACCATGTCCCCTCAGCAGCACTCTACATATCTTTTAGATGCCTTCAGGGATGGTGACTCTGCCACGTCCCAGGGCAGCCCGGGTGCTTAACCACCTTTGCAGTGAAGAAATTCTTTCTAACACTCAACCTAAATCTCCTCTGGCACAATTTGAGGCCATTTCCTCTTGTCCTATTGCAGACTGCTCAGGAGAACAGATCAACCCCACCTCACTATAACCTTCTTTCAAGTAGTTGTAGAGAGCAAGAAGGTCTCCTTTAAGAGTCTTTTTCTTCAGACTAAACAACTCCAGTTCCCTCAGGAGCTCCTCACAAGATTGTGCTCTCTAATTACCACTATAGAGGGCCAGGAAAGAAATCTGTGCAGTGTCAGCAAGGTCTCACATTCTGCCTTCAGAAGAAGAGCTGTAGAAGATTGTATGTCCACCTCTCCATCCCTCTCTCCTTCTGAGCTGTAAATTGTGCTTCGTCTGTCAAGTGAGAGAACAGTGGAGCATCAAGGTCTGCAGCCTTCAGGAATAAGAGGTTGGGGGTGGTGGGGGAAATGAGGTTTACTGGAAAGCTGCTCACATTTCATTCGAGTAATCCTGCCTGCTTCCAAGCAGATTTCAGAAAAATATCAGTGTTCTGCTGAATAGCTTTAATGGGATTACCTTTAAGGCTTCTCTAATAAGTGGGGTTATTAAGTTGTCTGGCTCATATGGAGACTTATGCATAACCACTGGCACTCCTCCTTTCTCCTGGTTTTGTTACAAATTGGAATTAGTGTCTACTTGGTGTTGGGTTTCGTGTTTTAAAGAGGATTGGTTTGGGGGAAAAAATCTTCTGGGTAAAGTCCTTTTAAAAATTTTGCCTAGGTTAAAAATAAAATTAAAAAAAAAATAAAATAAATCTCTTTCTTTCAGCCTTAGGAAACCGTGTCCTAAAAGGGATTAGAGATGCTGTTCACTACAAATCTGCCAGGAAGTCCAAATCAAGATTTCACGGATCAAACACTGACACAAATGATTGCAAAAGCCTCAGAAAAAAGAAAATTATCTTGGATTTCTGCAGGCGGCCTGGAAGTCCAGCAGAAGTTAAAAGAGTGGGCAGAGCTTGAAGTGATGTCATTCTTTCAGCTTTTCAAGGTGAGTCATTTAAAAAAATATTTATGTTTAAATCACAGTTTTTAAAGAAGTGAATGCACTTAGAGAGCATTGACTAGAATGTTTTGAACTTGGTAGAAAGTCTCTTTTAAAGTGACTGAAAAAAGGACTTTAAATTCAAGGAGTTCTTGATTTGATTCCTTCAAAAGAAATTAAAAACAAAATTCATGTGCTATGCTGAGACCAAAACCAGTTATGAAGAACAGGAAAGATTCACTCCTATAGTGACAACTGATGGAAATGACATAAAGACCCAGAGCTACTGGAAGGAAATTCTCCAGGGTATTACATTTAAAGGGCCTACAGTCTTGTGGGACATTCTACAGCAGTAATGGTGATCATCAGGAAGGTTACAGCTGTGTTGGTAGTGTTGACACCTTCAATGTCAGCCTAATTTAGCCATGAATGAAGGCAAAGGTGCTCAGGCTGCAGCAGAGGGACTGCCAGCTAGTTTCAGCACAAGGCAGTTTGGTTTTCCCTCTCCTATAGCTTGGTCTTCCTTCAGCTCTCTTAGCAGCACAACTTCTTTTTAAGTCTGAAATGTATCTGCTTTGAATAGTTTCATGTGACATCACTGAGGGAGGAAAAGTGGTTTGCTTCAAAAGGTTGCTTTAATTCTGTTTCAGTCATTGGGCTTATGGGAGAAGATGCTCTTTACACAGTTACTGTTTTGGTAGGCATTTGGATGTGGAGACCAAACCCTTTAATTGATGAGGTTTGGGGAAAGATTTTTTTTTTTTTAATTAAAAAAAAAAAAAAAACAACATGTAAATTATTTTATCATTCTCATTTTTCACCTTACAAAAGCAGGGAAGAGTGAGTTTTCTTTGAGGTCTCCATCTTGATACGTGGGACCCTATACAAAGGTGGAACTTTAAGTGGGAGAATGCTAATACAGCACAAGAAACCTGCGTGGGCTTTGTTTTTTCACGTGGGAAATGGCTCAGTTGAGCTTTAAAACTGCAATAAAAGTAATTGAGCAATTGCCAAGACTTGCAGTCATGATCTCAGGATTTCACTCACTGAGCAAATGCCCCTGAAACTCCTATTATGGTTTGTGAATCAGCAGCTGTCTTACTCTCTTAGAGATACCATCACTACAAATAAAAATGTTGAGTCCCTGGGGAGATCAGAAGATTTTGGTCTCTGTTCTCAGGGACTTTTGTTTTCTGGGGTGTGCATGGGATTCCTGCTCTATTTCTTGGAAATGGAAAAAAGGGCCTCTGGATTTGCTACCCTGACCAGCCTCCTGTTTTCTCAATATACACCTGACCTTTCTTAACTGCCTGCTGGAAGGAGGAGTTCAAAACACACAAACCCACATTCTGGCAGCCCTATCCTTTCTGTTCAGCATTTTATGCCATGAGGAATTTCATTGCTGTTAGTGGGACTCCTCATGCAGAAAGGTATTTTTCAGTATGTGTAGTGCCACCAAAAGTCTCACCCTACATCTGTCTACTGTTGTATGAAATATCCTGTACATTATCAGGTCAGCTGGAAGATGCCAATAGTGAAGGAAAACATTCTGGAACGGTGTGTTTCTGAGACTTCAGGACACATTTCAACTACTTCACCTCTTTTTAGCAGCACAAGGTGAAATCATTCTTTTTCCAATTGCATTGGAAAATGTATTCATGCCCAGGTTTTTCTAGTGACTCCCAACAGACATTACCAAACCAGCATCACTGCTGAATTTCCAGGCAACAATATGGGACTCTGAGGTAAAATGGAGCTGCTCAAGAGAAAGAGTGCTGTTGTTTTTGGGGGTTTTTCCTTTGGGATGACTCCTTTCAAAACAGCATTATTACTATATTTGAAAGATCAAAGAACTGCTATCCATGATTCATTTGCAACTGGCTTCTCAGTCTGTATACTTAAAGAAACAAATGGTGCAAGAGCATGAAAAATAGCAACATCAGGAGTCAAATTTTCATAAGCACCTAAGGAGCTTGGGTCTGAAGAGGTACACTTGGCTTTAAAGAATGATTTATACATCATGAGCACACTAAAACCCATCTTCAGCCATTTTATGCTTGTGATTTAAACACATTTGCATCGCTTGACCTGTGTTTCTAAATGGATAGTACAAGCACTGAGTCACTTCTCAGAGCAGCTCAACTTTTTCACCCAATGATCTATTTACAGGCATCAAGTTTTAGATCTCTCTGTGATATTTAAGTGCCTTTGTTGCACATACTGCCATAGACAGAATATTACAGTTGTTCATTTTTTGGGGGGGGTTGTTAAGAGTGTTGTGGCAAGGAAAAAGTTATATTTATTTGAAGAGGTAAATAGAGAATCTTTTAATATAAGGCAATACTTTCTCTCAAAGGAAAGTAGTTTACTATGATTAAGACAAGTTGGAGATGACCACAAGCTGTGATAGATGACTATACAGAGATGGAGAGGAAAGGGTTTGTTGCTAAAAATTCTTTTATTGTAATTCAGTGTCAAGATGCAAAACTCAGCAGGATTGTTCCGATATCTGATCAAGCTTAGGATGCTCTGATCACCTTTCTCATTCTTTTTTCTCTGAGAGGGAGAGAAAGTCATAAGTATGAGTAATAGAAATGTCTTTCACTGAAAGGACTCTGAGTCTAGTCCTTTTTTAGACATGCTAAAGATTTCCCTCTCCACTCCTCACAAGCCGTTTACATTCCTAATCTTCATGTGGTGCCTATTAGCGGAGCATAAATATGGAATGTTAAATCTCTGTGTATCCCAAGCTATCTACAACCCTGCAGGATTCAGGAAAAATTAAACAAGGGAGTCGGCAGACTTCCAGAAATAACACAGCTTTAACAAGCACACGAAGTTATTTATAGAACATGTAAAGAACAAAGGAAATGCAGCATTTCCTCCATGTATGTTTTCTATCAGTGATTTGTCCCCTCCCATGTTGCTCCAAGGAGGATAGGGACTACACCTAATGTACCTGATCAACTTAGCCTGATTTTATCAAGGATACACATTCTAGTGACACATCAATTGCAATCCACAATTGCTTTGTTATTTTAGTTAAATTTTTTGATCAAGAAGTCTTACAGTAAACATTTTGGCTGAAGACAGCTGAGGCTTGCTGGTAGCCAAACAGGCAGCGGTGAAGTAGTAGCACATCATATTTTGCAGCCACAGAAGGCTAACTGAATATGCAAAGTGTCTGCTGTTGTAACAGCAAATACTGGGGTAGTGTAACCTACAGGAAAAAATAAATAAATATGCATGATCAGTGTCTCTTTCAGATACACTGGGCCCCACAGTTTCTCTGTAATTAATGGACAATAAAATATTGCAGAGGAAATTCTAACGTTGAATCAGTAGATCAGCCTCACTCAGCATGCTGCATGTAGAATTGCTCAGGCCACTTTAAAATGGAATGTTGCAAAACAGCAGGAACTTCAGAAAAAAAGTTTAGCTACTGGGTTGCAAGATAAAAAGGATGGTTACGGGTCCAGAGAAGTGACCCGATTGACATTTCTGCTGTCAAAAATGTAAGACTCCTCAGAAGGATTTTGCAATATTTATACCAGTGCCAACATTTCCACATTTTTTTCCCATTTATTTCTGAGAGCATTTTAAATAATTAAGCTTTTGTAGATTCAAGATTCAAGCCATGATCAACTGGAGATGCAAATAAGGCCAGTTGTATAAAGTAAATGGCATGTGGCAGAATTCTTGCTTGTGGTGGGAAGAGCAAAGGTATCTGAGTTCAAGATCAAAAAGCAACGTGTGCCCGTTTTGGCCTGTGCTAAATGAGTCAGAGAAAAGTGAAGCAACTCTAGTTTTAAAGCCACTTACTCACTGGTGGAACAGAAAAAAAGCTTTGATTGCCTCCTCATCTATGTAGGTTCCTCAAATCAGATATTAAATATTGGGTAGCAAATGAAATGGAAACCTAGGGGGAGAGGGAAGAGACCTAAACTGGAGTTCATGTTTGTAAGAAAGGTTTCTTCAGGGTGAACTGATGGTGCTCATTACTCTTAATGATGAGGGAAGGTAAAGTTCTTTCAGGTGCTTCCCTGAAGCTTGCCTGTAGTTTAAATGGCTCACCTGCAGTTTATCCAACACTACAGAGAGCAGGAGATAACTGCCATGTAAGTGTGAGAGGATTAGCTATGGAGAGCCCTTCTGCCCATGCCTCCCTCTTGCCTGCCAAGGCAGGTCTACCTATAAAACAAGATTAACTTTCAGGCAAAGCAGTTCCCCAGCTTCTGCTGAGTTATGATGTTAGGTTAAAGAGTGTGAACATTTCTTCTCAGGCCACTTAATGTCTTTACTACATTGTCTAGGCACTGCTTGGGAAATGGAAAAGGAATCTCTTTTCCACATGAAAAATATGCCTGTAAGAATGAATCAGGACAATCTGAAAGTCTTAGTCTTACAAGAATAGGAGAATAAAAACCTATTTATTTTATTTTTGACATGAGGAGAATAAAAATCTATTTATTTTCTTTTTGAAGTGAAGCACACCACCAAAGAAAAAGCCATGTCCTCTACAAATCTTCAGTCTCCCAATAAGACTAAAATTTTCTTCTCTCCTAAATAACAACCCAAGGCAATCAACAAATCATAGAAAGGGACCCTAAGGGACTTTGTCAAGCAGAAATGGTCGAATGAGGAGGCTGGAGCTAATGAGATTCTCCTAGAGCTCTTTGCTAAGAGTGGTCTGTGCAGAGCCATTTGCAAACACAGGCATAGCTGTGGCTGTTCAATGCTTAAGCCTCACACTACAGCTTCCTTAGAATCTCTGACCTCAAAGAAAAAAACCTAGCCCAAAAAGGAAAAAAAAAAAAAAAAGATAACAAAAAAAAACAAAACTGAAGCCAAAATCTGACCTGCACTGGGTAGAAAACTGGAGCCAAAAGCTGACCTGAAAAGTTTGAGCTTCCTTTTAATATATCTAAAAATGAATATGGAAAGAATGACAACAGATATCTATTCGATTTTTCATGTAAGCCAAAGATTATATACACACATCCTCACAAATCTCTCTTGCCTGGGCTAATGGAAATCTTTAGGCAACTTCAACTTAGCTGCTGTTAACATTCCTGCTAGAAGGGATTCAAGTGCAAAGTGTGTTGTAAGTACTGGAGCTGTTTATAACCTGAAGGGCAAATTCGAATCCTGTTTAATTTCCTTACTGCTGTTCATAAAACAGTCACTTCAAGAATAGAAGCCTGATCTGCAAGCACAGCAAACCTCTCACTTTTATCATCACATCAGAACAAAGCAGTCCCTTTTTCCAGCTTCACTGCCATTTTTGGAAGAGAGAGAAAATGTTACTCCTAGTGATGGAGAGGGACTTCTGACAGTCCAGAGCTGCCTGAGCTTAACAAGAAGAGGAAGGAGAAGAAGAATCTTTCAGATTTCACAGATGATTTTTTTTTAGTGTTTCTTGGCACTGAAATCCCTGAGTGGTTGCTCATCACATTACCCTTGCTAATTGGAAAGGCACCACAGCAGCATTGTGGCTGGTGGTACTGGAGGTTTGCTGGCACTCGAAAGAAGGAGAACCCAAGAGATCCAGCAGCGAAGTCAACACTTTCTTCACAAGGAGCTTGCTAAAAATAAGTGGTTGTACACATTGAGAGAGAGATCCAGGCCTGGTTGTGAATGATTCATGCACATGGAAAAGAGCCAGGTTTGCTGGATGCTTTAGGTCACTGCAGTTAGCTCAGGAGCTGCACTCCTCATGCTGAGTGGTGCAAACATGTTCTGGAAAATGGAGATATGGGTGGAAATAATTTGATACCATTTGTACTCTGAGAGACCCTGGAACATTAGGATGCTTGGCAATGATATCTGATCTACTGTGGGGTTTAAAGAGAGTTCTAACATGAGCCCAGAAACCAAGACTAAAGCAGAAGATAGAAGATGACTCCTCATTATTGAATACATAATTATGTTGTATTCTGTAAACAAACTTCAGACAAGACATGGAATTTATTACTATAAAACTAGTGAAAATCTTGGTTCAAACTGGGATTGTGGCTGCCTGAAACAACTCCATTCACTTCTGTCTGCCTCTCTGATTGTTAACAGTTCTTCAAATACTTTGCCCACCTGCCAATTTAAAAGTCATCACTTTGAGAGTCAAACTTGTAACTTTTATTCCAGCTCAAGGAACTAATTTTTTTTCTTACTGGAGATATAGTTGGGCCATCTGATTGGTGATTAGATCTGTAGTAAGAAGTGTCTGTTATCTGTGTGAAGGAAAAAGAAGCATGAAAACAACAACGAAGGCTTAGTTAAAGACCAGAGTTAATTTGAAGACCTTGTCATTCTCTAGGTAAACTTTCAGAAGTTCTTCTAAGGGAGGATCATTTTGTTATCCATTTGTTATGATCTGTCTTTACAGCAACACTTAAGCCTTAATGGACTGGATTAAGGGCAGCTTTCCAGCCTTTTAAAAGATTTTAGCAGTTTGCCATGCTGAGAAGCAAAGCTGGAAAGAAAATAATCTGTAGGAGATAAAACACCTTTCGCAACTCTTGTTTTCCATGCTGTGACAAAAAAACCCCACAACCCACTATATTTAGGTGAAAATAGAGCCTTTTATATAAATTTCTCCATTGTTCCTCTTTCTGATACCCCAGTGAGGTCACAGCCTATCATTAAGATGACACTGTTGCCATGGCAATGTGTCTGCTTTCCCAGATTGGGCATGAGAGGGACTGCTTGAGAGAAATTTAGTTGTGAAGGTCATTTAGTCACTGATGGCACTGAAAAATAGCATGTGGAGCAAGAAAAGTGACCTGTGAGAAGAAGATGGAGAAGAATGAACTTCAAAGTTTACCTCCACAGAAAAGGCCAACACTAATTCATCACTGATGAGGCTCTTGCATGTAGTTCTTGATTTTTAAATGAAAGAAGGAATCCATCTCTTTCCTGGAAACATGTGTTTCAGTTCTGAAACTTCCACATCTTTGAACTGCCTGGACAACAGCATGTGTCAAGATGGAAATTCCTTTGAGATTCTCTACTTTCATTCCTTCCCAAAGCCCAGGTTGGGAAAAGAGAGGCACAGAAGCTAGCCTTCCTTCAGGCAGTGCCCGCATTTCTGATCTATAGGACTGCCATTTGCTAGTTTGGGTTATTTAGGTGCAGTTAACTCCCACTGGGTGTCAGGCCCTTTACAAGCAGGGGTTGCAAGAAGGATGCAGCCCTCCTCTCACAGAGCAGGGTGGGGGATGAGGATGGCTCTTGAGGAACACTAATGTTGCAGGTATCTGCACCAAAGGAGCATGCTCATCTGCAAAAGGCCTAAAATGCTATCTTGCTCCTGGAAAAGGACCAGCACAAGAATATTAATGCCATGTACAGCCTTAGATGCAAATCCTCAGACACTGGGATCCAACAAACTGTGATTGCTGTACTTCTCCTTCCTGAATTACACGCACAGCCTTGCCTCCAGGAGGAGGAACTTCTCCAGGAAGAGAGGCAGGAGATGCCCCATCCCTGAAAACATTCCAGGTCAGGTTGGAAGGGGCTCTGAGCAACCTGATCTAGTTGAAAATGCCCTAGATGGGACTAGATGACCTATGAAGGTCCTGTCCAACTCAGAGCATTCTGTGATTCTATAACCCTAAAAAGCCTCTTGTCACCCAGCACATAACATTGATTCGAGTGTATGTACTGGCACTTCTGAAGTGATTTTTAAAACCAATAATGAATACAAAGCATAACAGATGAGGGATGAGAATCACATTTACCATATCCATGTGTCTTTTTTTTTTTTCTGTATAATGATCTGCAGATGTCTGCTTACAATGCAGGTTAAATACAAATTAGGAAGCTCTTAACTGTTTGCTCCTTGTGTTCAGCTGCCTGTAGCTAACATACAGCACAGGTATGCTGGCTAAAAACCTGACCCTGCTGAAGTCAGGGTAAGCATTGCTGCCAAGCCTCAGCAGGGCCAGCATCACTCACCTTCTGTTAATTCCTGAAAACACCCTGCAACATGTTTGGATGAAACCCTGGGCTCTGCAGAGACATTTATACCAACTCCGTTGATGTGAGAAGAATGAGCAGATTAGTAATAGAAAACCTGCAAAACAGGCACCAATGTTTGACAGCTACTCTGTTAGCCCAGTTCAGGCATGCAGCATGTGTTCAGGCAGCATTGAAAAAAAAAAAAGAAAAGATATGGTTTGAAAGGCACAGCTCCTTCCTGTCCAGATCCATCAGTGGGAGTTGGCCTCGAGAGGCAGCGCCCTTGACATCGAAAGTTACTTTGGGGAAAGGTTAGTCTGCAGAAAAGGAGACTCAAGGGAGACCTTACCACTCTCTACAACCAGCTGAAAGGAGGTCAGTCTGTTCCACCAAGCAACAAGTGATAGGACATTGGAATGGGCAGCCCGGGGAGGTGGTGGAGTCACTGGGAGTGTTTAAAACAAGACTGGATGAGGCACTTAGTGCTGTGGTTTAGCTGATTAGATAGTGTTGGGTGATAGGTTGGACTAGATGATCCTGAAGGTCTTTTCCAACCTGGTGACAAGAGGAAATGGCCTCAAGTTTTGCCAGTTTAGATTGGATGTAAGGGTGAATTTCTTTGCTGAAAGGGTTGGCAAGCATTGGAACAGGCTGCCCAGGGAAGTGGTGGAGTCCCCATCCCTGGAGGTATTTAAGAGTCAGGTAGATGCAGAGCATAGGGATATGGTTTAGTCAAGGACTTGTCAGTGTTAGGCTAATGATTGGACTCAATGATCTTAAATCTTTTTCAATCCAGGCAATCCTGCACAGTAGTGGCCAGTGACCCTGCACTCTATGTGAGCAGTGCAGCCCAGGCAGAAGCAGCAGCTTGCTTTATGGGCTGGAAAACTCCAAGGATAGGATGCTGCCCATTTTCTTTTTCAACGTGCAGATTTGTTCAAGGCTGCTGAAGCTACTCCAAGGCTTAAGGTACCAGCATCTGACCAGAATATTTTAAAGCAGAGTGATTGGAAGAAATAATCACTGTAGAGAGCTTGTAGAATGGCTAATGTCTTGAAATGAGCTGTGCTGGAGAAACTGGCAATAGGGCTATAATAATGTTTTATACTGTACTTACTTTTATGATCCCTGCATAGCATATTGGAAGCAGCTGTGACATTTTTTGAACACAGGGAAAATGTGATGGACCTATTTATTAAAGGGGGTTAAGAGCCCCAGGTGGTCTGGAGATTTAAAGACCAGGAAATACCAGAGACAAATGAGAAAACAGGATGCTCTAAGCCATACCAGTTGAAACAGATTTTGGTGATAAGGCACAGTTATATATCTTACAATCTCAAATGGATATGTCATGGTAGGGACAGCACTACTGAATGGTATTAAGGGGTAATAATCACAAAGCCCTCTTTCCAGAGGTGATATGCCCTCTCTACACAGATTCACCTATCCTTGCTATACATATCTCTATATATTTATCTTATATGTATGTGATATAAATATATATAAATATATTTTAAAAAACTATATATATACATACATATAAATATATATATATATATCTCCTGGAAAACATGCAATCTTTAAAAAGCAGAGAAATACCTGGGATTTTTATATCCTACAGTCATAAAGTCATAATAATTCATAGACTTCATGTGAGAGAGTTTCCTTGCCTGGAATTGAACCCCAAGGAGTTTCAGCGCATTTAGACCAACACAAAAACTTGGAACTGAGTTCAGCCTTCACACAATGCATGGACATGCCACTTAATACCAAAAATGAGGCTTTCCTCTTTCTATCAATCACAGTCTGTGGGAAACAGGCATGAAAGGGAGAGGCTTTTAAATGTGTTTTAGTCTACTGTGCATCTGTAGCTCATCTTGCTCTGGAAGCCCATGTGTTTTGTTATATTACTGGACTTTATCCAGCCTGATAACAGAGTTTCATCATTTATACTTATCACTCAGGGAACTGTTTAGCAAGACAATTGTGAATGCCTACAGAGACCTGACAGACAATCTCCACAAACCTGGCTTGAAAGACATCTGAGTGAGAAGTGCTGAAGAGTTTAGAGAGCAGGATAAATACAAACCCTACGTATGTCAGCTGATTCCAGAGCTTGTTTTGTAGAGCCACAGCATGATGATGAATTTTGTGCTGCTTAGTCTCCAGTGAACTCAGTAAATACCAGCAGGCATTGGAACAGGCTGCCCAGGGAGGTGGTAAAGTCACCATCCGTGGAAATGGTCAAAAAAATGTGTAGACATGGCACTCTGGGACATGGTTTAATGGCCATGGTGGTGTTAGGTCAGCAGCTGGATTCAATGATTTTAAAGGCCTTTTCTAACCAAAACAGCTTCATGATTCTATGAAAGGCCAAACTGAAGGCAGTCAGAAAGCTGCCTCCCACTTCAGTGAGGCCATGATTTCACCACAAATATCTCAACTGCCTACACATGCATAATGATGCCACACAAATTCAGCCTATATTTGCCCCGTGGGCATATCTGCTGCTGGCTCTTTGTTTGTTTGCAAGCAGACTCAGAGCAGCATCACCCACACAAGCTTTCATTAAGCAGGTCAGCAATGGACCATTATCACTCCCACATGCAGTAGGTATTGGTGTAAAGAGAACTACTCAGAATGTCCAGATGGTTACTCATTTTTGCACTCTTTGGAAACAGCAATGCATGGATCATAGCTGATTAATAAACCCTAGATGCAGTGGAGTGAGTCTGCTGAGCATATAGAAGATGTGAGAGTTTCAGCTTTTAGTCAAAATGTGAAGGACAGTCCCTGAAATTTGTTGCAGAGGAAGAATTAAGAGAGGAACATTAACTACAAAAGCACATAACTGTGTGAGTATGGTGGGGCTCTGGAGCTTCTGTTTGAGCTGGCCTGAAATGGTTGTCTCTGAAAGCCTAGGATGCAGGGTACCCACCAGATATCATGCCAACAGAGAAGTCCACTCCAGTTACTTGTCTTTTAAACCCAGGGGGCATTTTTATCAGCAATCCAGTATGATGAAGCCAGGAACAATAGCACAGCAACCTCTGGCAAGACAAAACGAGAAGGAAGATTTCCTAATTGTGCTCTGGTCCTGTGCAGTCCAAACCTATTCCATGCCTGGCATCAGAAAAGGGAAAGACCAGGGCTACAAGGGATATATTTTACAGAGATCCTAAATGCTGTAGCCAGAGCCTAGGGTAGGCAAGGCCAATTATGCTGACTAGGTTGAAAGTTAAGTTATGCTTCCAAAGACATTCAAATGACCTGTGGAAGACTCAGTGATATTGTTATGATTTAAAGCAATTTATATTCACTGTGAATGTCATGCTTTTGGGACATGTACTGCTGCTGGCTGATTGTAGAGATTGCAGCTGAAGGCTGCCACTTTGAAACATCCATGCACTTTGAGACAGTAAAAATGCAATCATCCAAAGAGTCATTTATATGATATTGGGAATGCTAAGCCATGACTGAGGTTTCCAGAACAACACAACCAAAAATACCACGTATCAGTTGTAGAGGAAAATGATAAACATTCTCATTTCTTTAACTTTATTTGCATTTAAGGGTTAGGCATAGAAATTGCACTAAACCAAAAAAAATAACTGAAGGCTACAGGATGGCTTGTTCAAAATATGAAGCAGTATTTTCTGTGAGTTTTCCTGTATTTCAGCAGAGGGATGAGGAGGATGGGCCCTTTGGTGACTCAAAACAATCTGCATCAGCTCTTAGCCAATTCAGCTGCAGCCTGTACATCAGTGGAGCTGAACATGGACCAAAAAGTTTCTATCTGCTTTGAAATATCCATCCTGGGTGCATGGTCTCATACTGAATCTATTGGTGAGAAATTGCAGTTCTAAATTCTGTTTATGCTTTCTGATCTGAAAGCAAACAACCACTCTGCATACCTCTAGAAAATGAAAACATGATAACAGTCTGACTTGAATTTGGTGACTGTCATGTTATTGGTAACTGTAGAAGATTCATATGCATTGTGGCTCTTCTTTACAATAATAGTGTATTGTGCTCTCATAATCTGATAATTTATGGTAGAATTGCAATAGTCAGAAATGTCTTGACGTGGAGTTTAACACCTGACAAAACAGCTTCTAGAGCTGCTTTGGATCTACAGCCAACACAAACACCATAAGCTGCCATTTGATGCTTAGAAACATTTACACCACAAACATTAACAATGAAGTCCTTTCACTCTCCTTGGGACACTGCTTAAAGGAGCATGCTCATTTTGATGTTCCTGAAAGGGGCAGGAATAATACCTAACATATGACACCCATTCAGGATGGGCTCTTGGGATTCTACAATTTTCTGAGGGGTCAGTTTCCATCATCACCATCTCCCTTTGGAACAGCAGTTTGAAATATGAGAGTTTTACCATGATTCTGTTTACATACCACAAACCAGTCAAGTCTGATTGCCAATTCTTATAAATATCTTCCAAATATTTTTCCCTAGGTAATTATTAATCTAGAGCTCCTTTGTGAATAGATGATTGCATCTGCTCAAGTCTGTGATTTGCACCACTGGGTGAGAGGGGCCTGAGCTGACTGATTAAACATCACTTCCAATTTTTGGTGGTGGTGTTTTTTTTTTTAATACAAATAATTATTATGAACTCAAACTTTGTTTTCCATAATTATTGTGTAGTATTTTCTTTACATTCCAACCATTGCTCTCCTTAATTTGGAAAGTATCTGCCACAGGAGAGGGATTCAGGCATAGGCAGAGATGGTTAATCTAAAGGTAGAGGAAGTACAGTTCAGGTGTAACTTTGATACTTTTAAAGCTATTTATTGTGGAAGCTGTTCAACCCCTGCAGTACCAACCAGTCTAGAAGTTCACCATCTGTCAGGATCTCACTGAACAGAGGCTGGTGGGGAGGCAGCATGGGTTAAAGGAGCTTAACCAACAGAAAAGCAAATAATAACCAGCACATTTTATGTCTATAAACACAGATTAGTGCCAACTGGTGACTTCATGTCTATGGAAAACTTTAAATATTCTTGTCTAAATTAAGCCTTGGAGATTTTATTTGAAGTGGTGTTTTCTAAAACATTTAGTAGGGCAACCGGAGTTGTGCCATGGATGGGATAAATAAGTCCTGAATAGAAGCAAAGGGAGAATGCTGACCTTCCTTGGGGTAAGGACAAGATGTGTTAGCAACTCATCTGTGGTCTGTGGTTGAGACCCATCTCTCAGACACCACCAGCACAACTGCCATGCTAGGTGAGGTTTAAGTGCCTAATTTCCCTCTTAGCTATATCCCACAATTTTCTGCTGAGGAAGAGGAAATCGTGCTGGGACACAGATCCAAGATGTACAGCAGTTTCCCTGGAGAGGCAGAGTTCAAGCTAGGATTTTCAAGCCTCTAGGGGACTGAGCTCTCCAAGTCACCCATGCAGAGAGCCTGGCCTCCTGCCCAGGCTGAGAAGCTCAGGCAGGAGACTCCCAGTCTGCTGAGCACTCCCAGTTTATGTTCCATACTTGCACTGGAGGTACTTTCTCAGTGGTAAGTTACACTCCTGCTCAGAAGAAATCTTGCTGCAGAACTCTCCCACTGCTTTCCTGGCTTAGTCAGTGGCATGCTGAACCCACAGTGTCCAGGGGCGAGGTGTTTGGGGAACTTCAGCTAAACTGCCTGAGATCTCCTCCTCCAGGTTGCAATCCTGACTCCAGGTGTCAGGTCAGAGCCGTTGGCTTTTCTTAATAGCTTGTCTATCAGACCCACCCTGGCAGAGATTCTCAGAGCACCATGAAGTTCCTGATGCCACTCATCTGGAAATGAGAGGTCTGTTGGAAAGCTGCCTAGCTCCCTGTCTGCTTCACAAACTCTTGGCAAGCTCCTTTCCCAGCAGCCCCGCAGCGTGCACCACTCCACAGCAGCTCTGGCTTACATCTCCCACCTAGCTCACCTGGAGGAGGGCTGAGAAGGGAACAAAAACACAATTCATAGGCAACTCTTCCTCCTAAGGTCCTGTGGCCACAGTCTGCCAGCTGAGGAGCCCCACCACACAGCCTCCTTCCCACCTGAAGTCCCACAGCTCAAGGACAGCTGGCAAGCCTCCCTTCCCCTAAGGTGATGCTCCTTTGCACAGAGAACTCAAAAATGTTTGGGTCTGGGTTTGGATTGGAATGGTACCAAAATGATCAGACTCCAAATTCCCCACAAAAGAGGACTGCATCTCTTTGTCCTGTCCAAGATCAACAGCTGGGAGTCAGCTGTGGCTGCCTGCACCATTTGTTGGTGGATTCACCCAGGCCAGCTGCTCTGCCAAGAGCTGTTCCTGAGGAACAGCCCAAAGGAACATGGGGCAGATCAGGAAGGAAAAAAGCTGCCAGAAATGGAGGTGCAAGAAGGAAGCTCTTTTTTTTTTTTTTTTTTGCCAACTAAGTCACTCTTCCCAATAACAAAAAGGAATTACTTCAGCAAAACATCTTTGTATCAGCTATGGAGTCTTCTCAACAAATGCAGCCAGGCTGCAAAATCCAAAAACTACAGATCCTTCCCACACAGCCTCTCCCAGAACATTCTCCCTCCAAATCTGAATGCATTCAAACTAAGCAAAATATAACTTCTTGGTATCTATTCCACTCACAGTAAGAGAGGTTAATCCTCCCTTCCCCCAAGCTATTTTCTCTGTTAAGCTTCTTATCACCTTCTACACCATCCACTATATGAAGACACAGTTTTCATACATCTCTAAAGTTTGCTGCTGCCAGTACTGCCAGAAGATTGCATTATTCTAGGAACAAAATTTGTTTCCAAATCCTAAAGAAAGAAATACTGAAAAATGCAGAAAAAGATGCTGAACAGTCATAGCTACTGTCCTCATTTTTAGAAGAGCTTATAGGATAAGGAGGGTGGTACATTAAAAGGCAACTAAACACAAATTTTCTTGGCAGCTGTTCTCACCAGAAGAGAAAATTCAATTCCCAGGTGACAGCTATGACTTTATTGCACACAGAATTGTAGGTAAGATTCATCCCATTTGGTTATTTTTCTCGTTATAGTATCTTCTCTTCAGCATCTAAGTAACAAAAAACACTTTTAAATTAAGCTATTGTCCATAATGTGTGGCAAGGAAGGAAGCAAGTTTTGTTTTGTTTTTTAAAGAAACCACAAAACAGAGACTGCAAATATCTAGAGACATGTGAAAAATGCAAGACAGCACATGCCCCTCCATGACAGCCACAGATTGCTTACAGAGATATGCATCAACAAAGTGGAAACTCAATTACACAATAGCTTTTCCTGGCAGTTAAGGAGTCAGCCTTACCTGCCTTTTAGAAATCTCAAGCTCACGGCCAGATTAAGGAGATCTACAACGTCTTTGTCAGGAGAACCAAGGGGATAAAAATTGCAATGGTGGCATCAGAGTCTTGTTCAAAATGATATAAGCAAAGCTGTTGGGTGCTTTTGCAGTCGGATTTGGCAATGGAAATAGAACCTGCAAAATTTCTCTGTCATGTTTTTAAAATAAGGAGGAAGACACAAGCAAGAGTAAATGCCCAAAGTGAAGGTACTGGTGTCACTTGGCAAAGGGGGTTGCTCACACAATGATTTCACAATAAGAATGACATTCAGAGGTAGATCTGCAAATGGGAGCCAAACCGAAGCCTCAGATGGGAAATTCTCCAAGGTTTGGTATGAATCAAAATGTGGATGAGGACCTAGATTTTGTTTGCTAGGCCCATATGAGTGTCAGAGCCTTCATCAATAGGGTATTACACCATAAAATGGTTTGAATTGGAAAGGACCTTTAAAGGTCCTCTAGTCCAACCCCCTGCAGTCAGCAGGAACATCTTTAACTAGATCAGGTTGCTCAGAACCTTGTCCAACATGACCTTGAACAGTTCCAGGGATAGGGTATTTATGACTTCTCTGAGCCACCTCCCCCACACCTTTCCCCCCCCCCAAAGTCTCTCTTCTCCATAAGGCAACCCCTCAAGAAATGCCTGGGATATGTTATGTTCAGCTACCACCTCTACGCTCACACAGAAAGCAAACAGATTGTTCTTTATGGCAAGCACATTTCCCGCCCCCTGCATTGCCAGAAGACAAATCTCCTGTGCAAAGGAGCTCCACACTGTGACTTGAGGTTCACCAGTTTAATGACATCTTCTCAGCATCTGCTGGAAAAAGGGTATCTCACCTTTGCAATCTATCCCTGCCACCTAATCCTTGGCTATGGTGAACGAAAACATGACCTCTTTAATTCGCTTATCATACCACAGCCTCACAGTATATCAGAGGTTGGAAGGGACCTCAAGAGATCAGCAGGTCCAACCCCCCTGCCAGAGCAGGATCTCTTAGGATAGTCTGCACAGGAATGCATCCAGGTGGGTTTGGAAAGTCTCTAGAGAAGGAGACTCCACAACCCCCCTGGGAAGCCTGTTCCAGTGCCCTGTCACCCTCACAGTAAAGAAGTTTCTCCTCATGTTGAGGTGAAATCTTCTATGTTCAAGTTTGAATCCATTGTTCCTTGTCTTATCACTGTGAACCACTGAAAAGAGCCTGCACCCTCCTCCTGACACCCACTCCTCAGGTATTTATAGACATTGATCAGATCCCCTCTCAGTCTTCTCTTCTCCAGACTAAATAGGCAGAACAGCTGCCTTAATGTTTTTAGAACATGTTGATACTTCCCAAATTAATCTAAACCTAATTGGAGGTACTTTGGGTTAAAAAAAAACCCAAACCAAACCAAACCAAAACTGAACACAAACTTGCAGGGTGTACTTCTGATATTCTGGCAAAGTGAAAATCTATCAACCCTATGATTTATACAAGAACTGGAGGATGTGGTGGGCAAGAGCATAAAAGTCCTTGTCCAGTAGAACAACTATATCAGCAAAAAGAGGGTCATGGCAGTTTCTCCCAATGATGGTGCTCTCTTGATAACTCTGCAGTTTTATTTCTGCACTGATAGAATTGCTTGATGGAGATTGGATCAACATTCAAGGTGGGCTTTGTGATAAGGATAGTTCTCAGAAGAAATTATCTTTTCTGCTCAGCAAAGCAGCAGACAGGTCAGGTTCCTTCTGAAGCCAGAACAAACAACAAACTCAGCTCCTGGAGCCTAGGAAAATTAATTCCCCCTCTCCAAAGTGCAACTGCTTTCCCTGAACAGACAGACAAATTTTGGTACAATTAAAAGTCAAGTTTAGTAGAGAAATCAGGGAAGAGCCAGGAAATAAGCTTGGGAATGAGCAGTTAGTTATATTTTTCTTCCCCCCTGCCAAAGTACCTGTCCTAATGTGGCCATCCTTCCAGAACCGGTGGAAGCCACACAGCCTGGTGACCCCACAAGGGATGACTACTGGTCCCAGTGAGAAGGAAGAACTCTCCTCTGTCCCCATGGAAAGCTGTCCTGGAGCTGCTGCATCTGTACTGTGCCACCTAGAAGTTTGGGGGCCCTGGATGAAGCCTGTAGGAACCTCCTCTGTGCTCAGCTGCTTTGTGTGGCATTTGCTTTACGTGGCATTTCCTCAGCTGGAAAAGGCTCTCGACTTGGTCAGGGCGAGCCATTTAACCTGACGTGTCTGAAGAAAGGTTTATATTATTTGCCATGGTGATACAGCTCTGTTACCACCACAGCAGAAACACAACTCATGCAGACTCATGGCTGTCTCCAAAAGCAATAAAAAGGGAGCAGAGAGGAATGTGGGAGTGAAGACACCTGGGGACAGCACCCGTGTTAGCAGGGTGCACAGGAAGGGAGGTAGCAGAGGAGCCTCATGCATCAGGGGACAGCCAGCAGCTGCAAAGGACCTGACAACTGTCAGAAACAGCAACCTGCATGGCTAGGGGAAGGAAAGGAGAGAAAAAAGACAGAAAGGTTGCCCCAGACAGCTGTCAGTGGCACTGTCTGAGTGTGCACGTGCCTAAGGCAGAGACTTAACTGGACTTGGTTGGTTCCCTCTACCTGGAGAAGTGACAGCAGCCCTCTTCCATAGCTATCATCTTTAACAGATTTCCACTCCCGTGTAATTTTATAAGATTAGGCTATGTGCCACACATTCTGCAACATGGAAAACTTGTTCAGTTCCTACTCATACCCATTATAATTTGTTTTTTAAATAACATTTTAAAACCCCCAAAACATAAAGTAAATAGCATAAAGCTTTAAAATCCTGGCCTCATTTATTTTTCAGAGGAATACCCAGCTGAGTGTATTTGAAATGCATTATAGAGTTAGACAGGCAGAAACAAACTATAAATGAAAAATAGAGGCACTGTAAATAAAGATGGCATATATATAAATCAATACAGAAGGTATTTATACTGCCCTGCTCTCAAAAAAAGGTTAAAAAAAAAAAAAAATCAACAAACCCAAACCATCTCCCCCATCTGAATGACCCCAGGTATTAAATGGCACTGTGTCTAATTTGTCTTCCATACCAGCACACATGGGGCACTTCCCATAGTAAACTAGACTGATTTCTGAGGTTTTAAACACTGTGTTAACATCACAAAGAGTATTTATTGGACATCATTTGGTATGGGTGAGGAGGGTGTTTGCTATGAATGTTTTTTTCTGAGCTGCAGGTTGCACACTTGCAGCCTTTGTCTTTCAGATGTTGACTTTTAGCATCTGAAAGGAATTAGCGTTGCTGCGGTCTTACAGTCATCCCCTTATTAATCATTTGGCAGCCTTCCCTCTTCCAAAAACCAAGGGATCTGCTTACTTGGAGGAGTGCAGCCTTCAAGATCATTACAAATAAAATGTGGAGAAGGAGTGTTACTTCTAACACATTGACTGGTGTGTTTTGGCAGCAGGTGTGCACCACAGCAGCGTAGCCACGCTCCCAGCCCTCAGCCCTTTCCAACCTGCATTTGGCTTTGGCATCCTCCTGTGCACGATTCTGCAGTGCTACACTGAAACACTGAGCATAAGGGGATTGATACTAAAGAATAATGAAAGGTTTCCTTATTTCTACCAAGGAATAACAATTCATACATAATTGATGTCATTGCAACGAATGCAAGATGATTAAAAGGATTTATAGCTGTGCTTAGTAGAGACCATTAAAATGTGCTTTTTTCAATCTAGGAAAATGAGAAGTGAAGAACCAAATTAAAACTGCTGGAAGACTGAAAACTTATGCATAAATTATTCTCTCTCCCTGCCTAATGTGGTTGGGGTTTGCTTATTTGTTTTTACTAGCAGGTAATATAAACCACAGAAATGTCAGACTTGTCAGCCCTGTTTTTCCATTCAGAAGATTTGTTCCTCGTTTCTACCCTGTCTCATAGAAGTCACACCTTGAAAACTGCAGCAGAGAGGGAGAGCCACATTGTGTAACTTGCAAGAGTCCCAGCCCTGCAAAGGGAAAAATGTTGAATCCAACAGCCTTCCTACCAGCCTCAAAGAAATAACATTGCTAGTGGTGGGGAATGATTAAGAAACTGAGTTCTAACAGCGACATTAAGACCAAAAATAAAGTTAATTAATTCTCCATGTTGAGATTTATTTCTGATGAAAATGTGGTGGTTTGTTTATAAAAGTGAAGCATGGCTGTGCTTTGTCCAGCCCTCAAAATGCAGCACATTTGCTTGCTAGTGCTTTGACAGTTTCCAGATTCTTCTGTAAACTTTGCATTCTGCTTGAGAGAATCATCTGCAAAACTCAAAGCCCAGCTGCTACACCAGACAAAGTCTCTTCTGCTTTTACAGAATTGTGCCCATTTTAACTATATTGGGACCATACATAGTAATGATTTTATTTTTTATGAAGTTTGGAGAGGGGGGAATGGAAGTCATCTGACTGACAGGTATGTTGTTATTTTGCCAGATTCATTCCTAAATGTTAAGTCCAGCACTGATCTGTCAGTATGTAGCTAAGACATGCTGCATTAAAACACATTATGGGGACAACAAAGTGTGCTAGAAACAAGGATATCTTAAAAAAACCTCAGTAATTATTAAAACAATGCAATAAACCCCCTCAAATCTTTATCAGTTTTATCAACCAGCACTCTTCACATAGTCCTGCAGCTGGTTCTAATTTTCAGGGGCAGAGCAGATTCACCAAGAAGTGTTCATGTCTTAATAAAGCCCCACTTTACTGCAGTTCCATTTGGAATTGAGCCACCAAAAAGATTTTTTTTTCTCCCATTTTTTAAACTCAGGACAGCTGGAATTACATCACATTAACAGCTTTAAGAGCAGAGGTCAAAAATGCTCTTTTTATCTTGGGAACTAGTTATGCATAAAGTCTGATCTAAAATCTTCTGCAGGCTCAGGTTCTTCAGTGAAGCCTGGATCATGTTCAGGCCTATCTGAGCAGATGTGGGTGGACTCACTGACATGCTGAAAAGTTAGGCAATGAAAGGTCCTGTTGGCTCAGGGCTGCTCACTTGACAAAGTACCTGTACAGCTAGAGGAATACTTCCAAAAAAAAGAGAAAGCAGCTGCAATTCTGACAGATGAGTAAAATGCAACATTTGGTTGATGGGCAGAAGGAAGGGTTTCTCCAGACTGACAAACTATATCTCCCTAAATGTCTGTCACAGTCTCACAGTGTATCAGAGGTTGGAAGGCACCTCAAGAGATCATCAGGTCCAACCCCCCTGCCAGAGCAGGATCACTTAGGATAGTCTGCACAGGAATGCATCCAGGTGGGGTTGGAAAGTCTCCAGAGAAGGAAACTCCACAACCCCGCTGGGGAGCCTATTCCAGTGCTCTGTCACCCTCACTGTAAAGAAGTTTCTCCTCATGTTGAGGTGAAATCTTCTATGTTCAAGTTTGAACCCATTGTTCCTTGTCTTATCACTGTGAACCACCAAAAAGAGCCTGGCCCCCTCCTCCTGACACCCACCCCTCAGCTATTGATAGACATTGATCAGATCCCCTCTCAGTCTTCTCTTCTTCAGACTAAACAGCCCCAGGGACCTCAGTCTCTCTTCATAGGGGAGATGCTCAAGTCCCCTAATCATCCTTATCCTGTCTGTCAACTTCAAACATCATGTCCTGGTTATAATAAGTACAAGATAAGTAGGTTATGTTCATTGATTAGATCATCACTCCCTGGTGTTACTGTGGATCTGCAAAGGGTCTGCTAGTCCTTGTATGTAGAGGAGCAGAACTATTGCTTAATTTATTAGATATAAATTAACTGAACTCTGTATGCTATTTCTGTATCAGAAAGTCATTCCAGGCTGCTCAGATGAGAGGAAATCTATTTGTTATTCACAAACCCTTGCTGAATAGCATAGGAAAACATTTTTTTCAGTGCATAGGCAGTTCCCAAGCTGTTTGCTCCAATTATTCTCCCTTCATGGCACATGGACACTTTGGTCATGCAGTACTTTTGTGCTTCCTGGCTGAATAAATAGCCATAGCTCAACAAATAGTGACTGGTGACACTACTGCCAGTTATTTTTCCTCCCCAAAAGCTAATGGTGTAAGCCTTCCTCACTAAAGAGCAGGCATGTGGTGGAACTGATCCACTCCTCAGGCTGGGATGAGGGTTCAGGAATACTGGATTTGCAATAGTTGACCAGTTCTAAGCTGCTAACTGGATTTACACTATAAGGCACAAATTGTAGCTGAGGAAAGGGTGGCAGGCAGTGCAAGCTCATCCAGCTATTTTTGTTTCTCTATTATAACCTTCCTTCTGTCCCAAGCTGGTCTTAAGCCATCTCTTCATAGCAGGAGTTTCTGAGCTGTTCAAAGAACTGGGGGTTAGACTGATGGTATTTCTGTTTTCTGTTTGATCAGCAGACATGGAAAGAGCTGCTCTGTGTCTCTGATGCTTACCTCTCCTCCAGGGGCACAGGCACAGTTCCTTCCTGCTGACACTGCCTTTTAAAGATAATCCTTCCAATGCCACCAGTGACAAGGCACAAAATCAAGCTTTGCCTCAGAAAGAGAGCTTAAAATTGTTCCAACAGGTGAAAATAGAGATTTGTCATCTTTATGCCAAGTCAAATTTAGATCATTACAGCTCCTTCCAGCAGCATCGTGCTAGATTGCTTGGGTCCAGGTGGCTTTCCTGTCTTGTCATTTGGTGGCTCCCCTTTCATCCCCCTGCTCTGTGTTGTCTTAGCTCCCACATGTAAAGATCTAGATAAGCCAGGCAGAAGGAGCTACAAAGAGACAGAATCATAGAATGATTTGGGCTGGAAAGGATTTTTAAAGGTCATCTAGTCCAAACCCCTGTCATAAGCAGGGACATCCTCAACTAGATCAGGTTGTGCAAAGCCCCATCCTACACAGCCTTGAATACTTCCAGGGATAGGGCATCCACAACTTCTCTGAGCAACCCATGACAGCATTTCACCACCCCCACTGTAAAGTATTGCTTAGCATCTAACCTAAATCTACCCTCTTTCAGCCTGAAAGTATTACTCCTCATCCTATCACCATGCTCACTGATAAAGAATCCTTCCCAATCTATCCTGTAGGTCCCCTTTAAGTATTGAAAAACCTGTGAGAAGTATCCTGGAGCCTTCTCTTCTCCAGGCTGAACAACCACAACTCTCTCAAGCCTGTCCTCACAGCAGAGGGGTTCCAATCCCCTGCTTATCTTTATGGCCTTTCTCTGGATCCACTTGAATGGGTCCATGATGAGTCCTTAACCCTACTCCAGATGGTCAGAGCCAGCCTGGGTGTGTACCTGCCATCCAGTCACCCCAGGATCAGCCCTTGCTCTTGGGAGAGCCCATAAGTACAACATATGCTTGCTTACCCATTCTCCTCCTTTACTGCCTAAACTGGATTTACACCTGGTTGGAGCATGCAGCCCTTCTAAATCATTGATTGCAAACATTTTCCTAACATTTAGCATTTGTCCTTCCCAAGAGGATTCCGGAGCCAAAAATGCTTTCAAGAAAACAAATGCAAGCATTATCTGTTTCATTTCCACCTCTCCAAAAAGCAAAATGCCTTCTGGGATTGCAGGCATTAGAGAAGCATTAGGCTGCCTGGCCCAAGTCAAAAGCAGAGAGATCTTTAATTTCTTCTCTCTGGAAGAGGAAGCAGTGAGAGAGAGACCTCTTGGGAGGCAGAGCTGTGTTCAATGGGCTGATGGAGGAGTCTCTGTCAGTATGTGGCTGGCATCTTGCTGGACATCACAGAAAGCTGCCAAGCAGATAGTGAGTTTGAGGTGCATCAAAAACATGGCAGCTTTCACAGTAACCTCATAGCTTGTCAGACAAGGAGATAGGGATGAGCGATGGCATTCCTTGGAGATGGATGGGAGCCTTAAAATTGGCTACTGCAATGCAGAAAGCAGAGCTCAAGAGCTCAGCATAGGCATAATGAGCTTGACATGAAAGCATGTTCATAGCAGTGGTGGGAGTTGGAGGAGAGTTCAAGAGGAAACTTTTGCCAAAGCAGCAATTAATGTGCCATCATTAATTTCCCCCTAAGCGCAGCAGTGTCATTTGTTGTCTGTATTTTACTGGCCCCGAGCCACCCTTACCTGCCTCTGGAGTGAGGTGCTGCCCTAGAAGTTAAGTGCAGCATTTGTAATTGCAGTGACTGAGAGTCTGCAAGACTTCACAGCCACCATGACCTCCCACAGATGGTGAGCATCACCTACCATTCACCATGCCAGCTCCTCTATCTGAAAAAAATGCAGATAAAGTCTCTGACCTCTTTCTCAGGCATATTTAAATCCACTGCCAAAAAAGTCCTAGACACTATTATTTTTTAATCACTCTCAGGATAATCTGGGACCTTGCCTTCTCTATGATATTTTAAAGAGATTTCCCTTTCCCTGAAGCCCATCACCTTCCAGATACCTTCAGTGATTTGGTCCATTTCTATTCCCCACTGAATCTGCCATAAACCCCAGCACAGCTTTGCTCTTGAGGAGCTGCTGACTTGCTTGGTACACCCAGCTGTGTGAGGCAGCTGCCAAGTGCTCTATCCAAAAAATTAACATAAATTAAAATAAAACTCCCAAACCAAATAAAACACTGTAGGCCTCCTTTAAGCACCCACTGAACCTTGGAAAATGGGTTCAGGATCTTATCTGCTTCAGGTAGACAACTTTGGGACCTTCAGTGACAGAGTTATCAGAGTCAGTGCTAGAGCAGAAGTATGGATTTTCACACTGATAAACTGTGGCTGTTTTCTGCTCTGTGTATGCATGTGGAAGGTTATTTACAGCTTTCAAGGCACATTGTTTGCCTGCACTGTATTTTGAGACTGGTTAATGCAGAAACCACCTTGTTCTTACCCCTGCCCTCTATAACTTCTGATAAAAGAGAACTTAAATTCACACTTCCATGACTCTATGTTCAGTGATTAAATAGTCTACTTAGCTTTTCCAGCATGCTTTTTATTTTTTGCACTTTAATAGACAAAAATATGGGGAAAGGGAAGGGGAAAGGGAAGGGGAAAGGGAAGGGGAAAGGGAAGGGGAAAGGGAAAGGGAAAGGGAAGGGAAAGGGAAGGGGAAAGGGAAGGGAAAGGGCAGGGGAAAGGGAAGGGGAAAGGGAAGGGGAAAGGGAAGGGGAAAGGGAAGGGGAAAGGGAAGGGGAAAGGGAAGGGAAAGGGAAGGGAAAGGGAAGGGGACGGGGAAGAGAAGGGGAAAGGAAGGGGAAGGGAAGGGGAAAGGGAAGGGGAAAGGGAAGGGGAAAGGGAAGGGGAAAGGGAAGGGGAAAGGGAAGGGGAAAGGGAAGGGGAAAGGGAAGGGGAAAGGGAAGGGGAAAGGGAAGGGGAAAGGGAAGGGGAAAGGGAAGGGGAAAGGGAAGGGGAAAGGGAAGGGGAAAGGGAAGGAAAGGGAAGGAAAGAAAGAAAAAAAGCAAAAAAAGCTGAGCTTTCCAAACCCAGTTATTTAATGATACTTGTTATCAGATGAAGACATTTAATGTGAGCCCATATCCCTTGATAAATAAAAGTATTTCTCACTTTCTAAAGTTTCTCACCTTGTGACCTCAGGGGGAAAAAAATAAACAAAAAAAAAAAGCTAGTTTCTCTGACAGGAACTCTAAGTTATAACAGCATATTTCCACAGTGTAACATAGCTCTTACTACCAAACTCTCTCAATATTTCCTGGCTTGTATGGATTAAGAATCAGTGAAGTAAAACTATTTTTACAGGTTTGGTTGTCTGGCACACTCACTGTTTACTTAAGCTGGCAGTTTATGAGAAAGTCTCCCTCTCTCTTCCTCCTCTCTCTCAAAACCTTGAGCAGCACTACTCCCACCATCCCACACTGCTAAAAAGATGTGTGCTTTGGGGGCAAGAGAATAGTGGTAAACTCCAAGTTAACACCTATATGACAATGTAACAATGATAAACCAAAGCTCTTTTTCCTGAGGCACTCATTTCCAGCCCCTCAAGCCACTTGCAAATTCAGCAATTGTCATGAGGAAGACCATTGCCCTTCCAACCTGATCTGATCACCCACAGGTTTTTTCCATCCTGGAAAGTCCAGAAACCTTGCTTTACATCAGGAAGACATCACCACTTGAGGAAGCAAATGCTAGCCTCTTGTCAACTCTTTACCAAAGCTGAGCTGCAGGGGAGAAGCAAGAACAGAGAGGGATGAAAGCTCTCAAGGTCCTTCCATCCCGCTCCGAGTTCTGGTTGGTGTTATATTTGTTTTGTTTCTGCAGGAACAGGCTGCAATATCCATGGAGATGACATTAGAATGCCAGGAAAGCCTAACAAAGATGACTGTTGTGTCTTGCACTGAAAAAAGCAGATGTTTATGAAAATGTCAGCCAAATGACTTATGTGTCACTGACTCTGAGGACAGCACAGCAGTCCTGCAATGTTTAAAAAGGGATAAGAACAACGAAAAAACAGTCACCCATTGCCACTGAGTGATAACTGAGGTGCAGACCAAAATGCTCACTTCTGTTCCAAGTCTGAACATCAGGGAGATGGTTGGCATCTCAGTGGCTCAAGACTTCTATTTGTTTCCAGTGCTTAGAACCATAGGTCACATAAGTTATTTGGAAGGGACTGGAATTGATACAGGCTGCTTTATAGCTCTGACATTTCTATTTCCTCAATGGATTGCATTAAAGGTTATTGACCTGTTTAGGGCTGAGTAAGCCCTCAGAGAATGTTCTCTGGGAGGCTTTGGCACAAACCCCTGTAACGTTTCTTCACTTCAGTAACATTTATCAGATCATTCCAATTACTGGTTGCTTTTGCAGTTTCATAGGGAGGGAGCAAGGGATTTACATTTACAACTCAATTCCCGGCATGCTTCACAATATATGCATGGTCTCCATTATTTATCATGTGTCCTTCACTCTCTCCCTCCACTCTCCCAGATTGATTCTGTTTGATCAATCACAGTTTTGCAGCCTGACTCCATAAATTTCACCCACTCTGGCTTTGTCCAAATGTCACAAAAGAGCTGAGAGTGCTTTCTGAACCATGAAGAATCAATGCTTAAGCCACTGCCTGGTGTGATGATGTATTTAGTAAACAAGACTGGACTAGAATACACCAGCAAACTTAGTCACTTCAAGAGCTGCAAGCACTCTGCTTTGTGAATCATTGCTTGTGGATGAAGTGTGTATATATGGTGTGGAGGGCAAGTGGGAAGGCACACAGAAAAGTAGCTTTCTTTCTGATAGTACTTGAATAGAGGCAGTAACTGGGGAGGCCCTCCTACCCCAACATACTACTGGAGGAGAGTGCCTTGTCAGAAATACTATACTGCTTACAAAATACCTCAAAATTCATAGATCTGAGCTGAAGCAATTGGCTTCCCAACAGTGTATTGGCTGGCCATTCCAGATGCCTTCTCTGACTGCCTTCTCATGTTTCATAGAAGTACATTCATAATGATACAAGTTCCACCTGAACTTGATACTCCCTTTGAGTAATGCAATACTCCTATGATTATCTAAAACAACAGTGTAACAGTCTCAAAGTGGTCTTGAGAGGTTCCTAAGCAGCAGATAGACTGCTTCATTAATCCTGCCCTGGACACAGCAGTTTGGAAGATCAGTAAATGAAGTGTGGCTTTTCATGGGCAATGAAGTTTATAGCTGGGTACCTTGCTCTTATGCCTCAGTAATTTGGATATGGTTAGAAACTCTAACAAACAAGAACACACAAAAAAAAAAATTGATTTAGACTTGGGAGAAGCAAATCAGCAGTTACTGAAAGGTTAAATGAATCCAGATGTGTTTATCAGCCATCCCATTCGAGTACTGAAACATAAATAACTAATTTGCTCTGAGTTACATTTCTGGCTTTTGCCAGGAATCACACTGGAAAGCAAAGGAAGTTGGACAGTTTGAGAAGGATCACAGGAGATTGCATTTGCTCATATTGAATGTCCAAAAGAGTACACAAAATTCTCCTTACTTTGCTTTTGCATCCTTATCAATCAGTGATTGATAAGGCCTACAAGAAATCTTTTTAGTATGTCAGGTGGTGATAAGACTGGGGGGAATGGATCCAGGCTAGAGGAGGGGAGATTTAGATTAGATGTCAGGAAGAAGTTCTTCACCATAAGGGTGGTGAGAACGTGGAACAGGTTGCCCAGGGAGGTGGTTGAAGCCCCATCCCTGGATGTTTTTAAGGCCAGGTTGGATGTGGTTCTGGGCAACCTGATCTAGTGGAAGGTGTCCCTGCTGATGGCAGGGGGGTTGGAACTGGGGTCCCTTCCAATCCTGACAATTCTGTGATTCAGTGAGATTCATTCCAACCTACTCATTCCTTTCTGGTAACAAGTTCTTAATTTTCAATAACTAAATGACTGACAAGTGCATTGTCACCAGAATTCCATGACACAAAAAGCTAAGCTTTGTGATTTTCCTACATTTGCAGTGTTTAAAATTACTTTAATGAGATAGTCACATCTGCAAAGCTTGTCTCTAAAGCTGATACTGATTATTAAAAATATTAACCAGAGTTTTCACAAACAAGAATTAAACTGTCAAAACAACAACTTCTCTTTTTCCTCCTCCTCCTCCTCCACTCAGCAGAATGGAAAGCTCTATTCTCAAGATTTTCCTCATTTCAGTTGTAAACAGCATAAATCCCAATGGAAAGGCTGAATTCTTGATGGATTTTTAGACAAAGATCCCCATTTTGCAATTGGTTATAGTCACACAGACACTCAATTATGTGACTGCCCTTGGCACTCCACATTTTGTGGAGGAAAATCCAGCTCTGCAAATCTGTATGCTTCAGATGTATTCAGAAACTTCATCCTTGTGAGTTACCCTAATCTACAAGAATTTAAGCAAGTCTCAATTAAGCAGAGGAAAAAGACACCAAGCCAGGATTTACACTGAATTTTGAATCTAACAAATAAAAACATGCTACATCTCTAGGTTTACAAATAATCATTAGTGCAACTGTATTAGCATAAATGGCTTTTCCTTGGGAAGGTGGTTGGCTGCTTTAAGATGCCATCTAGGAGGATATTTCAAGATGCTAAGTAGATGTCATGAGGACAATTAGAGAGCACAGTTCACAGCAAGACCTGTCTGGACCTGTCTCCTAGACTGACATTTCTGTCTGGATGAAATCTTAGTTAATGAGAAGCTCTTGATTACTTTTTATCTATAACCAGGCTCTCTCCAGAATCAGACATCAAGGCAAGTGTTTGTGGTTACTGTCATTAATCCCCAGCTATCCATAATCCTTAGGCCAGCAACTGACAGAGTGTTTTATGTTTGGGCTGTACCAGGGAAGCTGCTCTGCTTTGCACAGCCAGTGGGAGCAAGGTCTGAAACATGGCATCAAGCCAGTGCCTTAAAACAAAGGCTAAAACAACTCATCCCTTTCTTCTACTCCTGCTGTGAAGGAGAACAGCCTCACCATCAGTGGAGCACAAGAATGGGGCATCATATTTCTTGGGAAATGGGCTCACATCCAAGAAATTTAGTCAGGTTCACAACCCCAGTGAGCACCCTGCTGAACAGGGAGCACCTCCCTCCTAGTATTGTGATATGAATGTTGAGAAAGCCAGAGAAAACCAAGAATGACATCTTAGCTGCAGTGACTAACACCAGAGAAGGGTTCACAGCTGTAATTTCATTTTGGCGTTAAATGCATCTCTCTACTCTGGACTTAGGTTTCCAGCTCTGTTTGAAAGATGGACTTGAAAGCAAAAACTTTCGCCTTAGACTTTCCTGCCACTACTTAAGAGACTGCTGGCTTAAAGTGCAGTCCTCTCTGACTTCAGTTCTCAGACATGTACCTCATCCCATGAACTACAGGCCATACATAGGATCCTACCTACTTCAGGAACTGGGAACTCTACATGTTCCTGCTGCTAATGCAAGGTGTGCTGCATCCCTGAGCTTACAGCCCGACTTATGCACCATGTGAGTTCAATGACTTCTCTTTTTTGTGTGGGTTGAACCTGTTTGGGTCAAAGTTTCTTTGCTAAAAGGACTGACTGACTCCAGCAACCTAAACACTCTATGAACCTGGGCTCACAGTGTGACTGCTGAAAGTGTTTTATTTGAGTTACTAAGCTGCCAATATTCTTCATGGGAATTCAGGCACTATTCCTGTAAGATGTGGTGCTTGCCTTTGACAAAAGGCAGCAAAAATCCATAGGAACTTTTCAAGTGGGACAGACAACACCTACTCAGCTAATCTTGTTTTAATCTCTACTCAGGGAACAGAACTACTGCTTCTCCTTGTCCGTGTTTTCCCTGAATTAAGCACATTAGATTCCTTCCTAAGTTTCTTCATCAGCCTTAGGATACAGATGAGTTAAACCTAAGCTTTTTTTTTTTTCTTTTTAGGTTCACATAAATATGCCAAAGCTTATCCAGAGAAATTAATTCTGTGAGAAAGCGAATTTCCATCACAGAATATTAGGGGTTAGAAGTAACCTTGAAAGATCATCTAGTCCAACCCTTCTGTCCATCCTCCTTGTTAGTGTGATTTAAAATCTAAGAAAAATATGCCCAAAAATCCCAAACCAAAGTCTATTTCTAAAGAACATTTCTTCAAGTCTCTACATATGCCCCACATCTAAAATGAAACCACCTTAGTCTTTACTGAGAATTACACCTATAAAACCCTACATTTATAAGAGTTTATGTTGTGCAGACTGCAATTTGCCATAAAGCTCTGGCAGCAATCCAGAGATCAGATCAGATCCTAGATTGATCCCAGATCAGAAAAAAACCCAACAACAAACAAACAAAACCAAACCAACAAAAACCCCCAAACCAAACCAAAACCAACCAAACAAAAACCCCCAAAGCCCATAGAAATGTATTTAATTTCCCAAATCCCTGTGATTAGGTAAGGAGGTGCATGATAATGTCATTGGAGGAGAGAAATGAAGTTACCTGGGTTCAGCAATGGTTCACTTCAGTGACACATTTTGATTCCTTTGCAATATGCCCTTGACACCAAATAACCAAAGCCTGCAAATGTACCTTTAGAGGGGGAAACTACAGACTAATATTTATAAAAATGGTCAATCTTAAGGATTGAATTACAAAAACCAAATATTATTTGTTTTAATAAAATACTCTCTTTTAGGTGAGAGTTTTAGGAATATTTCCAAGGCACAGATGTACACTTTCTGGTTTAGCCATTTTAATTTGATTTGGAACAACATTTCCCTCCCCCAGATAATGCAGAGAAGGTTTTTCAGGCTGTTCCCTGCCTCTTTTAAGACTCCTAAATGTTGCATAGTGCTCTTATAGCTGCTGTGTGTGACATGATGCCAGCAAACACAAGAGCTGGATTTATGAACTACATGATTGTCTTTTCCAGCTCACAATTCAGACACTTCATGGCTGGAATCTAAATTATGTGCCAGCATGCATTCAGTTGTTATTAATCCACAGTTTGAAATGCATGCCAGTTTTTACTATGATGTATCCTTCTCTGTGAAATATTTTTGTAGGTATAAATTACCCTAATAATTTACCCAGTTCCTTCAGTGAATGAGCAGTGATAAATTAAGAACTTACAAAGGTTAACTCAGGTAAATATTTACCAGCACATGTGTACACTGGTCTCAGAATATCTTTTTCTTTTTTTTCCTGCCCCTGTCTGGTAATTAACCTCCCAGCAGTGTGTTGTCTTCCAAAATTTCCTGTCACTTACTAGACAGCAGTTCTCAGCCTGTCTTACAGGCTGCAGCATTCTGTTCACTCACACACAGGCTGCATGGGTTTTCTTCCTTTAGAGATGCTGATGCAGTTCTGCTGCTCAGCAAGCCATCATTCCTCTGCTGAAGGCAGCTTTCTGGCATGAGCTAGCACTAGTCAGCAAGTGACACTTGCTCGCTTGCAGAGACCCTGAGTGATCTCCAGTGGGTCAAGAGATATTGCAGGAGTGAGAGGATGATCCTGAAGCCTGACCTCCAAGCAATCCTTCACAAGGTCAGAGTCTTGCAGAAATACCATAGAATAATTTAGGTTGGAAGGGACCTCTGGAGGGCATTTGTTCAACCCTTCCTCTCCCATATCTATACAACCACAAAACTCAAGCCCATGAGTGCTGCTGCCAGTGCTGCTCTCCTTTGAAACACTCACTCCTGAAACGTGCTTCTCAGGTGAGCTATACAAGATACCTCAGGAGAAGCAGCCTTAGAACACTCCACCTTTGGTAGAGGAAAACAAGACTTGATGACACAAATAAACCTCTTGTCTTATCCCTCTGCTGTCAATAAGCCAAGGTATCTTGTGTCTTCTCTGCCAGGAATGCCACCAGATCCCAGAAGGCTCTTGACCTGCTCCAAGACCCTAGACAATTCCTCTATGGAAACCATCAAAATAAAGTTCTTTCCAACCCAACAATCTCACACAGCTAAGAGAATGTGAGGATGCCAATTCCTCAAGTCTGCAAAGCCATTTCAGCAGCAGCATCAACATACTTTGATGCCTCTAGAAGGTCATCATTACATTCAGCACTACAAGGAGAACTGTCTAAGAAAAAGCCACTAAGTACTGCTGCCTCTCAGATCTACCCCACTAGTGGTTCACATCAAGCAAACTAAAACCCCTGAGTGCTGCTAATGACTGCTTGCTTTTTCCATCTCCTTATGATTATGGTAGAAGTCTCTGTAAGAAAGCCTCAAGTTTGGTGAATGGCAAACTTAATTGGATGAGCCCTGCTCAATATTTCTATTTTTGATTGTCTAATTAGAATGGGCAAAAGACAAGCCATTTTTACATTCAGATGGCTTTATGGACTGCAGTGGGTTTGGGGTTTTTTTATATCTCAAAATCATATGTGTCTATTTTAAGCTCTTCTTCCTGAAACATTGCATCCTGGAATCTGACAGAAGCTTCCTCAAGAAAATACATAAATGGTAATTCGAGAATTTAGGTCATTTGCAGTCAATGATTCAAAGCAAGACACTGGAAACAGCTGAGACAATAGGAGAAGTACTAAGGAGAAGGGCAGGAAAGGATACTCCTGCTTAGATTTCAGTGGAGCACCACAATATGATAGTTCTGTATTCAAGCTGGGCAACCATAAAATATTGGTGTGCAGAAAATCTAGCACCTCCATCTCTTGGACCCAAAACACACAGGCAGTGTTCTCTTTTGCCACTTGAGACAGCAGGAGATTTTTTTTTCCCCCCCAACTAATCTGTGCATGAAGAGAATCCCTGCTCCAACCTTCCCTAATCTGGGGCAGAAAGATTTACTGACTTCACTGTGTTACTGACTAGCACTTTACTATGGCAATGAAATCTTTACCCCATTGTACATAAACTAACTGCAGAGCACAAGCAGCTGCTGTCTTGCAGTTTTCTTGAGGTTTTTTCAATCTGTTGTAACTCAAGGATTTGATATGGGTCTAGTCCTTAAGTTTGTCTTTTTTTCCCTTTTTTTCTGTCCAGGAATGCTCAGTAAATGCATTTTGCTTCTTTCTCTCAGCTAGGCTGTAACTTTATAAGGATGTGCATTGTGAGACTGAAATGAATTTGTAATGGGATGTCAAGAATAAATGTTAAAATTATTTATACCAAAGGAAAAAATAAAAAAAGAGTCTGTGTGGTTGTTTTTTTTTTTTTTCAAAGGAGTCATAGCTCCTACAGGACAACAAAGACACTGATGGGTTTAGGATTTTGTCTTTTTACATGGGATAACTAAATTTAAAACTCAAACAATTGAAAAAAAAATTAAAAAGTCTTCAATTCTTTTACAAAAATATCTGAAAACTTTTCAGTCCTGACCAAATCATTGCTGGCTGCTGAACCATCAAGGGCAACACCAATATCCTTTATGGCACTGGTGTTGCTTTCCTATCCTCCCCCAGTGACTGAAAAGACCTGAGGGCACACAGCCAGCGTGGCATCCTCTGCTCAGGAGCTCCCACACTTTCCCAAGGCTGGCAGCAAGCAGATGGCCAAGTTCTGCCTCTGTGTGCCACCACTGCCAGCACGGAGAAGGTTTGGAGCCACCTGCAGAAGAGGAGTTACAGCCATCTCCTGAGTGAGGTATGAAGTGTCCCTGGGATTGGAACTAGATGATCCTTGTGGTCCCTTCCAACCCTGACTGATTCTATGATTCTATTCTATGAAAATACTAAAGGGGCAACAGTATTGAGCCTTTTGGCCCCATAGGGCAGCCAAGTCCTCATGAAGAATACTCAGAACATGTACTTTCCAGTGCTCCTCACACAGGCTGGTTTGTCACTGCCCTTACCCACACACAGCCACTTGTATCTGCACTGCCAGCCATGCCTCTGTATGGCCAGTGGTCAGTGTGTTGCCTCTCTGTGGCCAGACTTGTGTGAAGGCACAGCTGATGACAGGACACTTACTGATGGCACAGGAAGGATTTGAGAAGTACAACCTCAAGGAATGGTATCACTCTGCCAAGGTCCCACATCCCTGCTGGTGCCAGCACCTGAGCACAAAATGCTGCATTTGCCCCCCAAAGGCTCATGCTGTCTCAAACACCAAGAGCAAAGGCTGGATCTTTTCCTTTTAACTCAGGTGCAGGTTATGCCTCCAGCTGTTGCTGGAGGAACAAAGGGATGAGGGAGGTTGAGGGATTTGGGACCAGGCTTTTGCCTTCTTCTATTAAATTAATTGGCACTTTGATACAACTGACAGCTCTTTACAGCTGATTTTAAGTTACTTGTCTATACAATGAGCTAATTTAATAGGTAACTATTGTAGGAGAACATGGATTAATTAATTTTTGATTTTGTGAAGCTCTTGGGCTCTGAAAAGCATTTTTTGTATTTGACTGCTCATTCTGAGATACAAAAAGAACAATGAAAATATTGGTCCTATTTATTGAACCCCCAAAACAATATTAAGCCAGCAAAAGCATAAACATAGGTAAGAAAAAAATACCATCCTCATCTGTGGCATAATGCCCAAATTTCCTTTAAAATATTTTGGGTGAAATTCTGTATTATCACCCCCAGAGTGAGCCTGGAAAAGCACCAGGAATCTTTTTTTTTTTCAATGGCTGAAATAAAACATGATACTATTCCTGGATGGGAAACATTAGACAGATGGAAGGAATCCTACTGATGCCCAACAATGCAACAAGCACTGTAATTACATGCTCTAGCCAGGATCCACTTACTGAAGCTTTGCAAGGCATAAAGGTATGGAATCAACTATTTTCACAGCTGTCATAAAATTGCTCTCTTCTTAATATTCCTCTCTGCCCTTCTTACGATGCTCTGCGTATTGCTCTAAGTAAAAATTCTAGGGACTAGCAAACAAAAGTCAAAAATTGCAACAGGAAAAAGTCCACTTCGAAGCCATAGTACAACAGACAGCTTTGTACCAGTGTGGTATGGTAGTTAGAGAGATCCCCTGACCTGGCTCATTAAACTGTGTTTACCACCTTAGAACCAAGCTGTACTAACCAAGGGTTAGTACAGCCCCACCTTTTCCTCATGATTCACTATGATGCCATCAGAAATCCCACAGTTATCACAGGAAACAGAGATCACTCAGCACTGTCAAGATAGTGCACCCTGGGATTGTAGGGAAATGCTGCTGCACCCTGGGATTGTAGGGAAATGCTGCTGCACCAGGCCTTCCAAGCTGCCCACGCTGGCACAGGCTCCTTCAGGGAATCATCTCCATTCATATTCTCACCTAAAAGCACAGATATATGTACATAGCTATGCCTAAGCCTCTATATCTCTACGTGTAGATTCCACTGGCATTTCCCAAGGAGGCTTTTCTGTTGTACTCCACTTGGCTGAGGAACTGAAGCCTGCAGCCAGGCACTGCCATCGAAGACCACGTGGGTCTTGCTGACACATGGCAATCCCAAACCCAGACAGGCAGTTAGAGAGAGAATATTTGTCAGGAATAATACTTGATGCACACAGCCAGGAAAATTGGAACCAGATTCAGAGCTTATGTGCTGGAAAAATAACTATGATTATGGAAAAAAAAAATACTCCTGCCTTGCTGACTCCAGATTACAGATAGGGATTTGCTGTGCACAAAACTCCAGTTCTGGGATTGCTTGGCTATGAAAGTGAACTCTGTGGCTGGCATTGCAACTAGATGTACCTCCCTATGCAAAAAATGAGCCTACCACAGCTGCATCTGCTTTGCAAAGTGCATTGAATTATCATTTTCTCATCTTTTAATATCTCACATATTCATAAGTGACTTTGAAAGAGTACTTCCTTTTGCAGTTCTCTTCTGCTTGCTGTTTTAATTTCATTAATCCATTGAGGGAAAGATCTGCTTCAGATATGAGGAAGCCAAGGAAGAGATCAGAAGCTAAAGGCTCAGTATTTCTCATTGCACATGGTGGCACCATCCTCTGGAAGATTTCACCACCTTCTCCTTGTAGGTTTCCCATTAATTTCAACCTCACTACAGCCAAGTTATAAACCGGTACTTGCCAGAGTCACAGTTACTATCTATCTGAAGTATATAAGGAGTCAATATATAAATGTAATAAATCTATCACTACTAGCTGTTTTAAAGTACTGTAGCCTCCCCAGAATTCAGTGTGCTTCTGTCCTAATTCAGTTCCTAGTGCTGTAAATGCTGCTGTCTAATGACTAGTGCTAAACAGGTCACTGAACTTGCCCAGATAGTTTTTCCTGGCCATGGTAATGAAAAACTCAAGTTCAGAGGTGAACAAGAGTCACTGCTAACCTTATTAATTCAAAGCTGATCTGATTGGTGTTGTCTGCCAGCTTATTTACCCAACAGTTTTCCTGACTTGTGTTTTGCCTACCTGTATTGCTAGAGTTCTTGTTTTGAGCAAGTTGAAAGAGACAACTGACCTGGTTGTTTTCTATGCTGCAATAAGGAAAGGAAATATCTGAATCCTTCAGGTTTCTCCTTGCACTTGAACTCCAGCAATGTTTTTACTAAATAATTTTCTAATTGAATCCATGCAGCATTTGTTCCCTTTGAAGAGAAGGGAAGATGTCAGCTAATTGTATGCTTCATGCCAGGATGGAAGTGATTAAATAATTACATATTTTCAATGGCAGAATCTTCTGGAGGAGTTGTATCTGGGGGGTTACTTTAGACATTGTTCCTTTCTTTTCAGAGGCTTTGCTTAGTAGAAGCATACCCTAGGGCTGTTCTTTAACAAGGCTGAATATTGCTATTGGAAGGTTGTGTTCCACAAAGTAAGGAGAAATTAAATCTAACCAAAAACACTAAGAAAAAAAACCCCAAAACTATAGAAAAAGATTGCAGATGATGATAAAGCAGCAGCACTTCTGCACAGTACAAAGCACACCCTGCACTAATGCAAATGCCAAACAGAGCAATTTCTAGGATCCTTCAGGCATAGCCAGATTTTGTTGGACCTAGAATTAGCTTAGACAGTAACAAAAATCCCAAGCATTAAATTGATTTCATTTGCAAAGATTAAAGCAAAAAGATTAGATGAATGGCAAACACTGCTGAAACTGAAGTTTGGATATCAACATTGTCATTCTTGCAAACTTTTCCAGTGCTATAAATCTTCCCATATTGTGCTCTAAAAAGATTTTTTTTTTTTTTTGCAGTGGCTTGATGAAAGGAAGCAGCTCTTTACAGATATTATAAATTGTGCAAAATAATTGCTAGCCTTGGGAATTCTCCTCCCTTTGAGTGACATTTAAAAATCTATGAAATTTAATTAAAAATACATATATCATAATTGCCATGCCTAATTTCCTTCAACACTTTGCTTGCACATCTAAGCCATCTCATTTTCTATTTTTCCTACACAATGGCTCTCAGCTGGCTGGTGGAATGATTATGCCTGTGTCAAAAGTAGCCAGTGGAAAGTCAAAGCTTTTTTTCCCCCCTCTGCTAAATCAAGTCTCAAGCAATTTAGTGCAATGCAACTGGGATTTCATAATCCCTAATGCAGTGCACTGTAAGCATTAAGCTGCTGACCAGAAGTCTCTTCAGAGATATTCAATTTACATAATCCTGAAGATAGCTGAAGTTTGAAAGCTTTATCTTGTTGCCTAGCCTACCAAAAAATCCCTCTGGAAGAATATTTATGATTTTTTTTTTTTTATCTGGCCCTCATAACAATGCAGATCACACTTTAGAACACCACAAATAGAAATGTTTTTAAAATAAACTTGTGATTTTACACAAACAGCAGAAACAGAGATTTTTAAGTTGTTGAGCAGCATAGATAAAGGAAATCTGAACCTTTTGCCTGGATATTGGTCTCCACACTGCACATCTCACAGTTTTCCTCCTTCTACACCCAGAAACCATCCTAACAATACTGTTAGATTGCTCTGAAATCACTTGCTCTGCTATCCCTGATAATCCTCACTGCTGTAACAAGTCCCAAATAGATGGAGGTCACATTGATATCCTTTCCTTCACATTAACACAGTGAGAACTTGGCTGTTTGTTTGTACATTACCGTCTGGATGGGATGACCTTGGTACCACCATCATCACTGGAGGGCAGCTTCCTCCGTGCTAGGCTGCACAGGTGAGGGAAGGGAGTCTGGATTGGCACACAGGAGGCCTGCTCTCTGCTTCTGGGTCTCCTGATGGTTGCTGGGCCAGTCTGAAGTATCTCACCCACCTCCTCCACACTTTTTTTTCCTCTGTAAAACAAGGAACACAATAATGACCTTGTCTGTGTGAAAACACATTCGTGCAGTTATTGCTGTTCTCAGAACCTCTTTACAGCTGAAACTATTTCCTGACTTAGTTCATTTTTTTAAGTTTGGTTTTGTTTGTTTTGTTAGGTTTTGGTGGTGTTTTTTTTGTTTTTGTTTGGTTTTTGTTATTGTGTTGTTGGTTTGTTTTTTTTTTTTTAATACAGCCCATTTAAATTCATTTTTATGAGTTCCTTTAGCTTCAATTGCCAGAGAGAGTATCTCTCTTCCTTAGCAGTTCTTGAAGTGGTGAAGATATTGGTAGGAACTACAAAGTAACTAATTAGACTTTCAATTACCATTAAAATATATTTTTTTTAACAGCTATCCACTGCAATGAGAAACTTTTGATCCTACAGCAGGGCATGAGGTATCTGACTATTCAAAACACAAGATTGTGTTACTCTTACATTAAATGGTTGTATTTATACATAAACTACTGCTAACTAAACATTACAAAGGAGTTTGTATTATCACAGGCAGTTATTTAAGAAATAATCAAAAGGCTTTTTCCTTTCAAAATGAAATTTGAGCCTAGCTATAGTCAAAACACTTCCCAACCTTGTTACAGTAGTAAAGGCTTGTTAAGAAGTCACCTTCAATAAGAGTATCTGTAGCATACCTTGAATATATTTAAAAGGAAGGTTATTTTCTCGAGGGGGGGAAAAGCTCTGGGTGGTGTCCTAATTACAAATATCCTCCCCAAACAACTTAACAAGGAGGAGGTGCCCTATTCTGTAAAAAGATACTGCTGTTGGTTGATTGCTTTTTAAACCAAATGGCTGCCTTAATTACAGCCTGCAGTAGCTTCTCCCCAAATGAAGGGTTCTCTGCAAGACAATGCTAAAGCCAACTGAGAGATGTAAAAATACATCCCAGAATTCATGTGGTTGAGACCTGGAGGCAATAGGCAATAATTTCATGGCAAAGGAAAAAAGCAACATTCTCATTAAGACTCCTTGTGCCTGCCACTTTCTGAATGGAGCCAGTAATTGCTCAGCAGTCTGTGTAATTAGCTCTAACACTTTCTTTGATAAAACAAGGAGGAAGAAGGATGTGAACTATCATCTTCTGTAGGTCTTGGGCAAACAAGGAGCCTTTAAATACCTTACACTGGAGAAGCTGCCACGCTGGGGTCCTCAACTAAAATGACCATAATGAAGAATGCTGTCATTAGTTACTAGGTTTGCACTGGTAGTGAAAGCTGCACCTCTTTGTCTGCAAGTGGTGGTGAGCAACCCAGAAACACCAGCAGGTAGGAAGATGCATGCCTTGTCGTTGCTGGGGAGGCACTGCAGGCAGGTTTGACTTCACAGAGCATAAGGAGGACAGAAGAACAACCTCCTCTGCCAGAGAGAAAACGTGGAACTCCTGCTGCCCTTAGTGCTGCAGTGCTAACAGGTGTCAGATGCACCCCTATTGATCTCTCGCTTTTCAGCCCATTTCTCTGGGTGTCTTTTAATAGAATCACAGAATGTTCTGGGTTGGAAGGGATCTTTAAAGGTCATCTCTTCCAATCCCCTCTGCAGTCAGCAGGGGTATTTTTAACTAGATTAGGTTGCTCAAAGCCCCATTCGACCTGACCTGGAGTTTCCAGGCATGAGGCTTCTGCTGCCTTTCTAGACAACCTGGGCCAGTGTTTCACCAGCCTCATTGTAAGAAATTTCTTCCTTGTTTTTGACCATAAGTCTGAAGAGATTCAAATCAACAGTTCCTGTCTATGAGGAAGAGGGCCCCAGCTACAAAAGTAAGAGGGGATTAACAAGACAGAAAACAGAGGGAGCATTCCTTGTACCTGTCTCTTTGCAGCTGTATGCAGAAAATAATTTCTCATCTATCTAGAGAGACCTCCAAGAAGAAGCATAACTCTCTAGCTGGGACTCAGATGCCTTTGCCTGCAGCATTAGATGTATTCCTAAGGACTGCTTAGCTTGTGAAACCTGATCACAGCATAAAGTGATATGGCTTAAGGCAGAGTTGTGGCTCTAAGAGAGAAAAATTATTGTAATGCAGTAAATAAGAGCATTAGAAGCTTTGTACAGCATAACTTTCAGTCAGATTAAAGCTACCTTACATTCCAAATTTCATAGAATCATAGAATCAAGAAGATTGGAAGAGACCTCAAAGATCATCGAGTCCAACCTGTCACCCTACACCTCATGACTATCTAAACCATGGCACCAAGTGCCACGTCCAATCTCCTCTTGAACACCTCCAGGGAAGGTGACTCCACCACCTCCCTGGGCAGCACATTCCAATGGCCAACCACTCTCTCTGTGAAGAACTTTCTCCTCACCTCCAGCCTAAACCTCCCCTGGCGCAGCTTGAGACTGTGTCCTCTTGTTCTGGTGCTGGTTGCCTGGGAGAAGAGACCAACCCCCTCCTGGCTACAACCTCCCTTCAGGTAGTTGTAGACAGCAATGAGGTCTCCCCTGAGCCTTCTCTTCTCCAGGCTAAACAGTCCCAGCTCCCTCAGCCTCTCCTCATAGGGCTTGTGCTCAAGGCCTCTCCCCAGCCTCGTTGCCCTTCTCTGGCCATGCTCCAGCAATTCAACATCTTTCCTAAACGGAGGGGCCCAGAACTGGACACAGTACTCAAGGTGTGGCCTAACCAGTGCTGTGTACAGGGGTACAATGACCTCCCTGCTCCTGCTGGCCACACTATGCCTGATGCAGGCCAGGATGCCATTGGCTCTCTTGGCCACCTGGGCACACTGCTGGCTCATGTTCAGCTGCTGTCAACCAGTACCCCCAGGTCCCTTTCCACCTGGCTGCTCTCCAGCCACTCTGATCCCAGCCTGTAGCTCTGCATGGGGTTGTTGTGGCCAAAGTGGAGCACCCGGCACTTGGACTTGTTGAATGCCATCATGTTGGACTCTGCCCATCTGTCCAGCCTGTCAAGGTCCCTCTGCAGAGCCCTTCTACCTTCTAACAGATCAACACCTGCTCCCAGCTTGGTGTCATCTGCAAATTTACTGATGATGGACTCAATCCCCTCATCCAGATCATCAATAAAGATATTGAACAGGATGGGGCCCAGCACTGATCCCTGGGGGACACCACTAGTGCCTGGCTGCCAGCTGGCAGTGGCACCATTCACCACCACTCTCTGGGCTCTGCCCTCCAGCCAGTTCCTAACCCAGAGCACAGTGCTGCTGTCCAAGCCATGGGCTGTTAGCTTGGCCAGGAGTTTGCTGTGGGGGACAGTGTCAAAGGCCTTGCTGGAGTCCAGGTAGACTACATCCACAGCCTTTCCCACGTCCACCAGGCAGGTCACCTGATCATAGAAGGAGATCAGGTTGGTGAGGCAGGACCTGCCCTTCCTAAATCCATGTTGGCTGGGCCTGATTCCTTGGCCATCCTTCAGGTGCGCAGTGATTGCCCCCAAGACAATCTGCTCCATGATTTTCCCTGGCATGATCTTCATTTCCCTGTATGATCTTCTACCAGTTCCATTAACTGCTTGGGAGCTGGTATTGACAGAGCCTTTAGGACAGAAGAATGTAGCTCCTGAATCTTGCATACACCAATTGCTTGATCTCCTTCTGCAGTCAGCTCCAAACAAATAACTGTCATTACAATTATGTAGATTTTAAGGGAGCAAAGACACCATTTTCCATTATTACAAATCAAGTTGGCAGAGTTCACTGTAATATTTTCCTGCAGAGAGAGATTATCTTTCTTTTCCTCAGCTCTGATTTTAAATGGTGGTTCTAGTCATACATCAGTCTAAAGTTAGCTTCAATGAACCAAGAAAGGTTGGACCAAGTGATCCCTGAAGTCTCTTCCAACCAGTTCCAATTCTGATTCTCTATGAACTTAGTCTAGACACACAGTAGTGCAAAGGAACTTTGGTGATGCATAAGGGTTATAGCAGTGATGAGTTTTCTTGGCAATCCCAGATGATCTCTGCTTTTGTCCTCAGACAAGGTGCCAGCCACTATATTCCCTACATGTTGGACATGTCAGGTTCCAGGCTTATAGATTTTTATGGCCATGAATCTGACTCCCCTCAATTTACTCAAGGATAGGAAATGCTCAAGAAAGTATAAACTAATATATTCTGGGAAAGCACACATGCTTCAGTGTGTTTATGCTGAGCAGGAGCTCTGAAATATTGTATGTGAGCAGATAAGACACCCATGCTCAAGATTTTATATCTATAGGGCTCTGGGAATGATTAAATCCAGAGAAAAATATGCAAGAGGAGGAAATGAGTTTCCTATTTCCTCCCCCACACTCTCTGGTCCTGTCTCACTTGCTTCTGAAATCTCACCACCACTTCCCATACAGACAAATCATATCTGTGCCTCTTTGCTGCTCTGTCATGGATGGGAGCCAGAGGAAAGTCAGAGAGCAGAGTAATGAGAGACTGGAATATGCTTGTTCAGACTTCCTGATGAAAAGGCAAGCTAAAAGGAGGCAAAATCCTACACTGTGGAAAACCTGGCACACCATAGAGTTAGAAAGTCCCCATGGTGAAAAGACAGGAGAATTAAAGTTGGGTGAAGATGAAACTTTTGATCTTTGAAGACCCAGAAATCTAAAGAGGAAGAAACTGCATCAGATCAGATAAAAATTTCTGACTGCCCGTCTTAGGCTCTGTGTTTTCCTTGCCTGTCTTTGACTTCTGTTTTTACTGTAAGTTTTACATTAAAACAAAAATAGAAGTAACAAAATACAGAAGAAAACATTTCAAAGAGTTCAAACTGTGCAGAAAATGAAAATAGGAGGTGTCTCTGAATCCGCTTTCTGCTGGACAGTTTCTATTTGGATGAAGTGCCACTTCCAAGAGAATCCTGTAAACAAGCTGGATCTTCCCTGGGTTTTCCAGGAAGCCCAGTGTTTGCAGTATGAGATATGTATCTTTCCAAGACTTTCTGAGTGTACTTGGACCAAGATAGGGGAACGAATCAGTTTTACCCAGAGGCATCTTTTTAATTGTCAGTGTAACACTCTATTACCTTAACATAGTCTGTTGCTAGTCATATTAGAATCATAGAATCATTAAGGTTAAAAAAGACCTCTAAGATCACTGAGTCCAACCCTCAACCTAACACCACCTTGGCCATTAAATCATGTCCCCAGATGCCATGTCCACACTTTTCTTGAACACCTCCAGGGACAGTGACTCTACCACCTCCCTGTGCAGGCTGTTCCAATGCCTGACCACTCTTTCAGTGAAGAAATTTTTCCTAATATGCAACCTAAACTTCCCCTGGCACAACTTGAGGCCACTTCCTCTCATCTTGTCTCTAACTACTTTGGAGAACAGACTGACCTCTTCAGCCTGACCCTCACCTTTGCTGGTCCAAATTGCCTCCTAAGAGCAGTTAAAAAGAGAATTGTTTTCTAGTTTGGAAGTAAAGATTGAAAGAAAAAAGTAAAGTTGAAGAAAGCTCTAGAGGGCTTTGCAATGAGATTGGTTCTTGTCTTTTGCAGTCAGCACTGCAGAAGCCAGGATGGGTTTGTAGTGCAGAGCTTGCCAGGGACTGCACTGGATGCTCACAGAGCTAATAGGGAACATGTTCAGAAACGAGCTTGCACCACAACAAAGAAATTAATCACAATTTGTTGGCTTGAGCCTGAAAACAATTTCTCTGGGTCTGTATTGACTGCAGTTCTGTTTAGCTTTGAGTCTCCTCAGCATTTAGAGTTCTCAAAATAGTGCAATATAAACATTATTCCATTGGGCCAAACCTCCATTAGGTTTCAGGTCCCTGAGAAGGGAGTGCCTTTACCTTTGAAAGGGACTCGAGATTAAAGCAGCAGCAATCTGCCAGAGCAGTCTCTGCTGCCATGTGGTTAGCAGAGCCTGCAAAGCCAGTGGAGCAAAACCAGTGTGAAAATAGGATGAAGACTCAGGGGTTCTCTCTGTAATATGCCTCGGGGTTGGGATACACCCCAAATTGAGCACAGTGCCCCAGCCTGGACTAAGGAATGGTTACAGTCTGGAGATATTTAATCTCTTAGACACAAGCATCTTTTCTTCTCCTTAAACCCAGGCTGAGTAGAGGATAGGCCAACCAGCATGAAAGGGTAGCAGTGGGAGAGCCTGCAATCACTTTTTCATCTGTCCCTTAGGATGAAAGAGGAATATGTGAGTCATTTTCTTGTACAATGGAGAAGCCTGAATCCCACTGTATCTGGTTAATACCAAGGGCTGCCCAAACAGTATTCCATTGTAATTTGTCACAGACTAAGTGCAATCATCAGTGCTTCTAGGGGTATTTTTCTCATGGGTTTTGTGCTCAGCATTGAAATGCTGCTCTTCCAGTGCAATCTCAGTTACCAACACCTCATAACAAAGCAGTTTCATCAATAAGTGATAAACAATTGTCATTATTTCTGCACCTCTGCATTGAAAACCAGAACACTGAAGCACAGCAACAGAGCTGTTCACATGGGCTCAAGTTTATTATTAATTTTTTGGGTGTATCTTTTCAGACTCACATTGTGAGTCTTTTTACACTAAATGTTTCATAAGCTGCTATTACAGCAATAAAAAACAAAGCCAGGGAAAACACTGAGCAGTTAAGCCTGCATTCTAACAAGTGATATTGCATTGTTCTTTCTGAGAGGCACACAGTCCAGTGGGAGGAAAGGGGATTGAGGTTTGCTTCTTTTCTTTTTCCTTCCCCCCCTCCTTTTTTTTTTTTTCTTGTATCCAGTATAGAGTTCCTTGCAGTGTGAAGTAGCTTTTCTTTTCAGACATCCTGTTCCATGGTCATAAAGATCCTTCTCTGCCTGCCAGACAATGACCTGAGGATGCAGTGTATTTGCCCAGCAGTCCTCCACCATGCTCCAGCTGGATTGCTTTAAAGTAAGCTGATTCTCATTTGACAGCAAATATAAGTCTGAACAGCTATGTGGGGATTAAATTAGTGTGTAAAATGAATGGATACCTTGTGCTTGTTTCTCCTAATGGCAGAGGGGAAGTTCTGTCAAGAAGCTGGAAACTACCTACCTCAAAAAGAAAGTGGAGATGGGCAGCATGCTAATCACAGTCCACACCTCCCTCTGGAAACTGATTTTACTTGTGAACCAAAAAAATGTGGGTGAAACTGAGACAAAAAGACCCAGTGCAAAGCCCACAAGAGATGAAGGCAGTGAGCCTTCACTCTACAACATGCCATCAGGGTCTGGAAGTGGCTCACCAGTGATGGGGCCATTCTGGGCACCCCCTGCTCCTCCACCACCCTTGAGATCTCACCACATAAACTTGGTCACACAGACGGGGCTGGCAGGCACAGAGCTGGTGTAGATGGGACAGGGTGTGTTGGCCCAGACAAGGAGCCACACCAACAGGTCTACACCACTTCAAAGGCCAGATTTGGAGCATTGCCCAATGCCACCTCCATCCCATGGCAAGAGGATTTGTTACTCCATTTTCAGGAGAGGGAGTGCAAGGCAGTAGCGTATAGAGAAACACCTCAGGTCCCACAGGCTTAATAGCCCTGGCTTGGTGCTGGCACCATGTTGCAGCTTCTCTTCTGCTCCACAGCACTTGTGGGAGCCTCTCAGCTCTGATGCAGGGACCCACAGAAGCCATCCAGGTGAGGCAGCACCAAGGCACCCAACCACCTTTGCAGGGTGGTGATGCTGAGCTGGAGCAGAGAGGCCCTGGGGCCAGGCTGTGACACACAGGGGCTCTCTGCTTGGTCCTCTGAGGACATTGTATGAGCTCAGGAGCAGGCCTGACCTCAGCTGCCTCCTCCTGCCTGCACTGATTCACCCCACAGGAGCCAGCACAGGTCAGCAGAAGCCTGTGTGGCCTTGGGGCTAGCAAACTTGCTGGCTAATATGTAGATGCTTGGGCACCATGTTCCCATACACATCCTGCAATATTCATGCTTGAGGGAGCACACCTGGAGAATGCCAGTCTTGTGTTAATCTTAAGTAACAGAGAACGAACTGTGCCATAATATGGCTGCATTTCATATTTAGAAAGAGTGTCAAGCTCTTTGAATAGCCCTGAGTGACAGAAGTCATTCCCAGAGAGCCATCCCTCCCTAAAGCCTGCACTGCAGGAGCTGGGCTGAGATCCTTGCAGACAGATTGCCTCTCTGGAAGGTTCCATGGCACTGCAGTCTCAACAAGCTACAGCAGTAGCTTCATTGCACAATAGATCTTGGGCAAACATGTCCAAAAGAGAAGAAACCTACTTCAATAGCCTGGTGTAATTTCAAATGAATGAATGATTACAGTCCACGTCCTAAGGGAGCAGTCACAATGTGCCAGCCTAATGCTAGGGCAGCTCCCTGATATCCAAACGTCCTCTGACCAGCTGATCCCAAATGGGACAGCCCAGACTACAAGAAGGGAGATTCAGACTAGATGAAAGCAATTAGGGTGGTGAGACCTGGTTGTCCAGGTGGGTGGTGATCCCCCACTCCTGGAAACATTTCAGGTGAAGTTGGACAGGGCTCTGAGGAACTCTTCTGTTCACATATGATATTGGTCACTGCTAATGATAAGATTGCTGGGACAGATGGATTTCTGATGTGTCCTGAAATGGCAGTTCTTCAATTCATCATGTCAGCTTGGCAAAGGGGATAGACTTACCCTCTTTAAAAGCGGGTTTCATGTAAATGAGCTGGCAGTGTGAGCAAGAAAGCACTGGAATAACAATTTAGTTTCTTCTGCTTTTCCTTCAGGTGAAGGGAATCTCACTCTTGAAGTACTGCTATGGAATCAGTGCAACTGCTCAAGGAGGGACTCTCTAACCCATGTAAATAACAATGTCCCTGAATAATTTTGTTCATGTATTTCACAGGTTAAAAAAGTAATGAGCAAAATCATTTCAAAACTCAACTTCATCCAGTCCTTTTGTGGGAAACCTCAACAGAAGCCAAGCAGACTGAATTAACTAGGGTGTTACCAGGGCAAACATTGCAACAGAGCCAGAGCAAAGGCACTTCTGCCTTCTCCCTGGTCTGCAACAAACACCTCCTGCAGACAAAGGAGGACTCTTGCTCTTAATTATGCACCCACTAATAACACAAGGCTTATTCTGTAATAAAGCTTTTTAGATGTGGCAAAGAGTGATCTACATTTTGAAGACTTCTGACACAAACCTTCCACCTCCTGCTTTCTCTCACGCACCCAAATCTTGTACGTCAGTGCTGCTTCTGCTTTTTGCTCCTGCCTTTCAGAAGTGGAAAGGCAGGTAAACAGCATGGCCCTATCTGCCTTCTGAAAAATCTCTATGCTTTGAGCACTGTGCCTGTGAAAAGACCTTGTCTCTCAAACCCATGAATACCACCAAACGACAGCCTTCAAAACCAGACAGCCCCATTAATTCGTCAAGAGGCTGACAGCTAACCAAGGCACAAGGGAGATGCTGAAAGTCACCAGACAGAAACATTCACGTTGCTCTATCTCCCATTCAGCTCACATAAGGAGAAAACTGGCACCAAGACATGCAGGCTGGGGTGAGAGCTCAATATCACCTCTCACTAAGTTTGAAAAACTCTGGGGTCTTTCCATATGTGTCACTCAGGTTCCTGGATAAGCCTCATGGATTTTTTTTTTTTTTCCTAGATGGGCTCTTGAAAGATCTGTGGCAAAAACATGACTACACACAGAGCTTAGCAAGCTGTTCTACACACCAGGCCACTCAAGCCCACACCAGATTCAGGAAGATAGCCAGCTGCCCAACCTAATACAGATCTTCTAGCTGAGAAGTTTCCAAATCAGAGCTGAGTCATCTCCAACACAGCTCCCACGGCTGGCCAAAGAGCTTGGGCTGGTGACACCCAGCTGTGTGGACACCCTCCAGACAGTTATACTGCAAAGGCAGAGAAAGCAACTGAAAAGAAAAAACAGAAGATGAGTTAATGCCAGACAACAGGTTATGCAGGGAAGCAGAACTGCCTAGTGCTGGGAGAGACCCAAAGGCTTTTCCTGACTTTGTGTTAAGTGACTGACAGGGCTGACATTAGCTGAATATTCCCCTTGCTTGTTTTTTTTGGTTTTTTTTTTTTTTTTTTTTTTTTCTGTGAAGTGTTTTGGGATTTACTGGTGAAAAGTAACACCTTCCTTAAGAGCTGTACAGAAAACCAGCAATGCAATTAGGAGATCATCATTATTATTAAATCAATCATGAGCACTGTAGCACTGTGCTTTGTCCAGCTGTGCTGCTGAGTAAGACTGGATTGTTTTGTACTTGGGAAAAAACACAATGGTAGCCAGTATAATGCAAGAAAACAGAATAAATGGTAACAAAGATCCATTTTGTCTTTGTCATCCATGAATAAAGCTCTGAATTTTAAAGAGTCTCCCTATAAGGCTGCTTAATATTCACCAAGACATAGCAAGTACACAACAGCTGTGCTCACAGCCTTAACTCATGATGGAAAGAAGAGAATTTTATTACTTACATGATTTTTTTTCCCAATCTCTTTGGCCTAGGAGATACAGATCAAAACCAAGTTACATCAAAGAAGTTAAAGGAAAAAAAAAAAAAACCAAACCAAAACACAAACCCCCAAACAAACTCAAACTCTAACAGCTTATTATGTTTTGTCCCCCAAACTCTGCTTGTCTGGAATCTTGGATATTAAATTAACCAAGAAATCTTTAATGTCATCAGGAACAAGGAGGTTCCTTTGCTCCTTTAATAAAGACTCCAAGCACCTTCCAAGGAATGTGTAAAAATGTGTCCCTTCCAGCAGTTCCAAATTAAACAGACTTTGTCAATACAGATCTAGAAATGGAGATGCTCATCACCATTCTAGCAGTGAAAAAAAAAAAAAAAAGGAAAAGGAAAGTCTTTAACATAGTTGAACGAAATATTCTGAATTTCCACTTTAACTTACCCTGTCTCAGTGCTTCTGCTACATCTCTCACAGGCTAACTCTACCAACATTTTTTTGTGTACTTTCACCTCTCTTTCATGCAGAAAAGAAAACCCAAATCTATCATCCTATGTACAGGTGCTGTTCCCCAGCAGGAAGCATTTATGATCTGCCCTAAGTTTGTAATGAACAAAACTTAATTAGAAATACAACCATATCTTTAAATCAAATCATAATCCAACTACCAGGCTTTGACTGGAGAAACAGCAGTAGGTGTCTGGAACAGCTTTCAAACTCCTTGCATTTTTATTTGCTCTCAAACCAACTCATGAATCAAAAATTTCTAGCCACTACCTTCTTCAGCTGAAATTCTAGAGTTGCAGTTTCCAGGCTTTTTGATTTGCAAATGCCTAAGGCCCCCTTACAAATTCCAGTCATTCTAGATTTTTTTTTTTTCGGGGGGGGGGTGTGTGTTACATTTTTATGAAGCCCTTAAAATTCATTCATGATTCATGAGGGTTTTGCAGACTGCAGTTGGAAAAACACAGTACATGGGGCGACGGCTTGCCTACATTGTGCGAGTCAGACTTCTCATCTTAACTCTGTGACCTATCATCATTTAAAAAACAAAACAGTAAGTAAATTTAGGACTAGTAAACAGACTGAGATGATGATTTCTGAACCTGGGCTACTTAGCACAGACCAACAGCAAGTTAGAAGAAGACTAACGTGCAGCAAGATTTACTCTGAACACAGCTGCTGACTTAGAAGCTAAAGATTTTAGTCCCCCACAAACAGGTTGCATCCTGCTTCTTTGTAAAACTTTTCTTTGTCAGGTTTCTCACAAAGAATTAAGCTTACTTCCCAGAAAGAGCAGATTGTGTTCTGAATTGACACAGCCCTTCAGCAAAGATCAGCTCTTACTTGAAACACTCAGCTACCTGGTAAAGCCAGTGGCACTGGGTCACCTGCCCTCACTCTTCTGCCAGTGGGCTGTGGGGAATTTGAGCTTAAAGTCTGTATTGCTTCAGCTGAAAGAAACCAAAGATAACTGCTTTAAATCTCCCACATTTGTGTTTCTGATTAGCTCTATCTGGCACAACCATTTACTGCATCACAGAACAGTTTGCATTGGAAGTAATCTTTGGGATCACCTAGTTCCAACCCGCTGCCATGAACAAAGACACCTTCCACTAGACCAGGCTGCTCCAAGTGCCATCTAGCCTGGTCCTGAACACTTCCAGGGAGAGGGCATCCCCAACCTGTCCCAGTGTCTCACCACCCTCACAGTAAAAAGCTTCATCTTTACCTCAGGTTTAAATTTAATCCTCCTCATCTCCCAGTTGTTCAAGGGCATGCAAAAACAATGGTGAAAGCCACTGTAGTCCTGGCAGCTCACTATGCAAATGATGGAGCAAGCCACAAAAGTCAACTACCAAGCAGACTGGGGAGTCCAAGATGAAGAAAAAGGTCCCAAACCAAATCACAAACTCCACAGAACACAAACTGTGTCCCTTTTCCATCAGGAACAGCTGCAGGATGCAAACGAAATTCCTGAAGGTGCAAGACAGATCCAGGACATGAAGGGGACCTACAAGAAAGCTGGGAAGGAACTTTTCACAAGTGCTTGTAATGACAGGATGAGAGGGATTTAAGCCTGAGGAAGGTAGATTTAGACTGGATATAAGGAAGAAATTCTTTACAGTGAGGGTGTTGAGACACTGAAACAGATTGCCCATGGAGTTCACAGATCTTCCCTCCCTGGAGGTGTTCCAGGCCAGGTTTGATGAGGCCTTGAGCAACCTGGGCTCATGGAGGGTGTCCCTGCCATGAGGCTGGAACGAGATGATCTTCAAGGCACCTTCCAGCCTAAACCATTCTATGAAACTATTAAGATTTTATCACAGCAGTCCATTGGAAATTGTGTTCCTCTAGTTCAAAGCCGACATGCAATCACTGTTCGGTGGCTGGACTAAGACACACTTAGAAACATAACAGCAAGAAGAGCAGACCTTGCTGGGAATTAGATTTCCAGCCTAAAGGTCAATTTGGTTACATCACTGACATATAAATGTGAAGGCTTCTTTAACATGATGATTTGCCAAGTAGATTTCCCAGTCCCATACCCTCTTTCTGTGACTCTTTGTAGCATAACATGATTAGGATTTAGATCAATGCCAAATTCTCATCGCTCCCTCTCTCTCTAAAGGCCTCCAACTGAAAAGCTTCAGTTCCCTGTGCCAACTAGTCCCAGCTTTCCTTTGGACAATCCATGTAATACTCATGCCAAATTGCTGTAAAGGTCTCACAGAAGAGGTGAAGCATTATTCAATGTGATTGTTTAGATTCCATCGAGTGAGAGATTAAAAACAGGTGCTGAATAATTTTATTTCAATATTATTACAGTGATTATCTGCAGAAAATGTCTCTGAACCCTAGAATAGCTTGCTCAAAGATTAATTCAGTGAAAATGGTTCTTTGCCTCAATGAAAAATAGCCACTGAACTGATGCCATTTCAGTTTGTTATTTCAGACATGAAGAATTTAATAAGAGGGTCAATAATTATTGTGAGAAACCAGAGGAATAGACAGAAATCAAGCTGACAGCTACTGGCAATTTTGTCTGTCCCTTTCCTCATCTTAGATATCTGTCCAGCTGTGAGCACCAACAGCTGGAAGCAGTGTGAGGCAGAATACAGAGAGGTAAACCTGAACCATCATGTGCAGCAGGTACAGCCAAGCAACCCCTTCACACTCAACAACTCTCTGCAGAGAAATCCCCACGGGTATATAATGCAGAGCAGAAGTGAGACAAAAATCAGTAGGGCAAATGGGATTATTGCAATGACTGGAAAACTTCTTTCTCCCATTTTTTTTTAGTAACAAGTAAAAGAAAAATGAATAGTTTCTGCTTACACTGAAAATCCTGCAGACAAACACTGCTCAAAAAGATAATTAACAAATATCGTTTGAAGTCATAAAGAACTTAGAGCAACTGAAATGTGGAATTTATTTGCCCTTCCGGTATAGACAGCCTATAATGATCATTTTAAACCAAAGAACATGCAGCAAATTATCTCCTGCAAATGCTAAGGGCTGACTCAGATCAATCAGGTCAGCTGAGTGATGAGCTGGGTCACAGGAATGAATATTTTGCTAGCCTAGATTGCCCACTGGACCCATACATTGTGTTTCAGTAAGTCCTATTTAAACATTTTATAACGTTTAATAATCTTTTCCTGAGATGTCCCAGGAAATGAGGTAGTAAAATTAAAACAGGTAGATGTCTGCTGAAAAGCAAATATATTTATTATGCACTTTCATATACACAGGGATTTTTGCTTAATATAATACAAGGAATAAAATAAAAATTTTACAATGTGAAATTCATTCAATGTACATTAAAGGCTATTTACAACCCACTCCAGGAAAAAAAAAAAAACAAACCAAACAAAACCAAACAGTCAGTCTGCAAACTGAGTTAACTGAGGAGTTCAGATGGGGAGTATTAAGCGTAACAGACATTTGCATAGCAGAGTAACTGATGAGGAAAAATACCTTTTCATTTTTTAAATAAATGCTAATGGTTTCAATACTGATCACTGAGAAGACTAAAAAAATGCATCAGTTGTGCCTCTGTCTCTTGATGCATTTCTCTTCTGCAGAGTTTTTCCACATGCACACAGTATTGACAGCCATGTCCACAAAACAGTCTTTTTCCCTAGCTCTCCCATCGAGAATTTTAGATGTCTTGTGGAGATGACCTTGGAAGGACCAGTGAAAGGGGATTCATGGATTATTCTGTGTTGCTTGGTTTTTAATTCCTTTTTTTTTTTTTTTAGGTTGTGAAAACTTACATTGCCAGAAGAAACCGTGCTGAGTCACAGCTATGCAACTCCATTCACCTCGACTGTACAGATGGGAAAGAGCAGAGCAGGACAGAGCAAACAACAGGGTGGGGGGAAACAGCAACTTCTCTTGGGATGCAAAACCCTCACAAATGATGGTATTAAAAAAAAAAAGAAAAAATCACATACAACAGCAATGTGGAATTACACAGACCTTCAGATGTTTGATGCAATAAATGTTTTAAAGCAATCCATGCTCTGTTCCAAAGTGATATTCAGAATCTGTAAGAACTGCCCTTCTGAAAACATTTCCGACAGGTCTACTTTCTGCTGATTTGGATGGAAGGTTTCCCCAGCAACTATTTCAACTGTAAATACTATTCACACAAACCCCATCAGGCTATCTATAAGTTGTGGCCCCTTGTGAAACTGGCCATAGTTCTACGTCCTCTGTCCACAAGGTGCAATTAATAACAGCACAATAAAATTAAATAAATATAATCCCAATGACAGTCAAGGTCAGCAGAAAAATGTCAGCACTCAGGGATCCCTTTCTACAGAACAAAACATACACCTAGGAACTAAGGAAAGTTGTGTTTCTTGCACAGTATTGCAAACGTACTACGCTTGAGGTTTGGAACAAGTCTGCTGAGAACATTTTGGTAACTTTCTCTTCACTGAGCCACTAACCCTCTTAAGGCCATTCTGCCAGTCTCCTGTTATGTTTATTTTATAATTGTCCCACAGGGACAAGAAATTCAATATGTGAAACATTCAGAATAATCAATATTGCCGCGTGTCAACTTTCAACTTCTAATTCTACTACGTGCTGAATACCTGACTAGAAAAAAAGGCTTTTTACATTTAGTAACAAGCAAATAAGAATGGAGGTGCAAGATATTAAAACAAAACAACAAACCCCAAATGTTCTGATGATTGTTAATCATAGTAACAAGACACAGAGCCCTTCAGTGCCTCAGAATATGCACTAAATCTACATCCAGGGGCCATTTATCAAAGATGAAAGGTAGCCATACATTTAATTAATACTCTGTGAAAAATAACCTCAGCTTTCTAACATCTGAGCTGTGGAACAGTCAGAATTGGAGTATGAAAAAAAGATGAAATCCAAGTCTTAAGAAGAAATACTCACATACAAAAATAGGCTTACTTTCTAAAGAGCAAGGCTGTGTAATGGTGAATAGTAGAATATAGCTCGCGTTCATAGGAGAAAATAACCCACTTGTTTCATTTTACCACTCCTAGAGCTGTGCAAGTAAGATGTGCACATTCAAAGGAAAAATTCGTACTGTTCACTTTCACAACAATGGCCTTGATTTTGCTCTCTTTTGTAGAAGTAAAATTCTTCTGCTGTGAGAGTGGGGAACCAGCTTTCCATTACCCGTAGATGGGACTATCCAGGCTCCCAACCAACTGTGCTCCAGGTACAGAGATACTCACACTGGCTCTACCTAACCCATCTGAAGCAGGAACACATTCATACAAGTTTGTGCTTTAAAGAGCTATTGTCTCAGGAACAGGGCTAACTCAGTAATCTCTGTACCCCCAGACAAGGGTTATCTAAACAGTTTGCTCTTCCACTGTACTCTCACTACAAATTCTCATTAACAAAGAATCTGCATCTTCCATGGTTTTACTGACATTTTCAGTACAGTCCTCTGCCTTGGAAAAAAAAGAAAGAGCTGTTTCTAACATACAAATGTATACATGAAAGCAGGATCAGACCTTTCACTTTAGCACCTAAAACATACCCATATTGTGATACCTCATCATTGTAACAATAATGGAGGCTATTTAAGATCAAGTGTCCAAGAGCAAATCTGCCTGTTGCTTTCAGTGGTCACCACCTGCCATCCAGATTTGGTGCTGTAGTACCAGAGAGTGGATTTTACCTCTTAAAAATCCCAAAGATACTGCAGATACTTGCAGTCCAACCCCTTTGCTACCACTGAACAGCTATTTACACAGACAGAACACACAGTACAGTATTTATAAAATACTGTTACAAGACTTGTATCTCTGGAGAGAACTTCTTTAAGTACACAGGGAACTGACCATACATTACAACAATGCAAATGTGGCAAACTGTTTGCTTATTTTCTTTAGCCACAGGAAAATAAATACAAAAAGCACACTGCCTTTCCATACACAGTTCACTGTGGCACATGCACCTCTACCAAGCATTCCGGAATAGGATGTCAGGATTCCTTGTTCTTACCATTTTCAGCTGTTGTCAAGGAAATACAGCATGTATCTTTCTGCAGTTAAAAAAACAAAAGTGCTCGTTCTGGGTATTAAATACAAAGTACACAAAATAAATTTCTGAAGCACAGAGGGTTATACTGAGAAGGCAGCCTGAAAATGTAGGCACATTACAGTAAGTAAGGTAACTGTACTGTGGTAATCACATTCTTGAATTTCTAGGTGGACTAATACAAGCACTGTTTGCTTCCATCCCAGCCAGCTGATGAATCATTCAGAACAGAAGAGCTTCTGGTCATAGCATCGTGGAATTGGCCTAAAAGTACAAAATAAAAACACTTAAGTTTTTTAAATGCTCTGTTAATATGAACAAGCAGTGTCAGAAAGAGCTACAGCACTTCTAGTTATAGTTAAAAGCACATAACAACATACTGATGACTAAAAGTTTTTCCTTGTCTAACTCAAATCCCGTGACTGATTCCCTGGGCTTTCTCTCTCTCCCATCCAAAGCAGTTAGGTACCCACAGCAGGAATGCTTCCCAAAGAGAGCATGGAAGCAGCAGCCAAAGAAGGAAAGCTACTCCTCAGGTGCTCCAGTAGAGTATTTCTGAAGTGTTTCTCCACAGGTGACTACTTTGTTCACTGGTCAGGGAGATTACTGGGTTTTGTGCTCAATGCTTGGCAAAAAGAGAGGTAAATTATAACCTTTGCCAAGTACTTCATAATCCACACAAAATGGTTTTAAACTTCCGTATTTAAAATGAAGCTATGCCAAACCATTAGAGAAAAAGCAAAAGGAACCATTTAGTTATCCACCACCTCATGTGCTTAGCCACTTGCTAAAACCCAAGCATTCCACTGAGAAAACTGAATTTTCAAGTAAAGCACAGATTTACTCCCAGTAAAGCAAAGCACAATTCAAGGTTTGAAATTATATGTGGAGTGCTTCAGTTTGTTCTTTTTTTTTAATATAGTTTATATTTTAAAATCAAGAAAGATGGAAAATTCATCATAACCAATCTTTTGATGGCAGGTCAGGTCAAGTCAATGCATTCCAGGTCAGAGCCATCAGACTTATTTACAATAAAGCATAACATGAAAGCAAGCACTGAGCATCAGGTGAAGGTACAGAAGAGTTAGGAAATACCGTTCTTAATTATACATTTGAATGTTTTATGGAGGCAGGAAAAATTACAAACTGATTTAAATCCTGTTTGGACATGATGTAGAACTGTGAGAATCTAAAGTTCTTTCATGAAGATTTAGGGCCCATTCTCTCACACACTTGCTCCTCTCTGTGCCTGCTCCTATTGTCCTGCCTCTTCTCTTTTGCCTGCCCCACAGCTCCTCTGAGCCTTTGATAATATTTTCATTTTACAGATGTGAAGGCTCTAGTATGTAGCTTACTGAAAGCATTAAATTAAAATACTTGAAACAATATAATCAAAATTCCAACCACAAGGAAACCTCTCAGAGCTCTGCATGATGTTCTAATACTCTGCATTTCACACCTAGGTGGATGCTCTCCATCTAGTGAGATGCATTCCATTTCCAGGACAATTTGGGAAAAACTCTGTCTATCTGTTTTCTGACAGCTGAAAAGCTCCCATTTGTGGATTCTGCACCACCTGCAAATGTCCTAGAAACCTGCAGACTTTGATGACTTGCAGCAGAACTGAGTCAGCTAGAGAGAATGTTCTTGTTCCAGACAGCAGCAGTCTGAGCTGTCAAAAAGGCATCATTTGCACCAACAAAAAATGTTTTTAAAAAGAAATAAGCAATAAGAGATGTGCATAAATTTCATAAAGATGCTGATTCTTTGAAATTCAAATAAAAAATATATTAATTATTAACACATTCCCAATATTCCAAAAAAGACAAACCTCCTGACAAGGAGGGAGAAAAATAGTTCTCTTTTAGCTGACTCACTGACAACCCAGGTCTGAAAAAGCTACATAGAAGTCCTTTTTTTCAACCTAAAATTCACCATGGAAGAGAAAGTAAGAGCTCTAAATGAATTCCACTGAATCACAACTACAGAAGGGTCAGAAAATTGGTAACACAACATCGATTCTAATCTTGCTTTGAGGAATACCACCTCTTTTACAGGATGGTCACTTTCCCAGTAAGAGAAATATAAAAATCAAAGCTTGAGCATTTTAACTTTTTAATTTGCACATCATTATGCTACTGAGATTTTGCATTTGAAATCCAAATGCAAAAGCAGTTGCCTGTAATTCAAAAGCATCTTCAGAAGCTTCCTATAAAAAAAAAAATTTACTAAATAATGAAATAATCACTGTATCTGAAAATATCACAAATTAAAATTCCCAGCTGTCTTTATGCTTGAAGTGAAAATTCCAAATCAATGTTACATGGAACTTGTTGCTTTATTCAGTCACCTATCAAAGACAGTGAGGTATGAGTTGAGCAACCAGAATTCAACAGAAAATATGAGGATGATCCAATCCCTCTACAACTGACACTTACAAATGACAGCAAGACAAGTACTTGTCATTCCTTCCTTAAGAAAGGAATTAGGATAAATGCCAATGAAATATAATTTTAGTATATTTAACATGTACAGGATGAAAGCATGGAAGCATTTGCTTCTATTGTGACTGGATAGGTTACCTTTTATAACGGTGTTTCCTTCTTGTAGTTGAAACTCGGGTCACTACCTTCAATCTGTAGTTTTAAGGCTTGCTTAAGGCTGAGTTCTGTCTCTGCGGGAGGATAACCCTCCAGAACCTCCTGATGCCCTCTGTCCTGCACTGTGCGTGGGACAGAGACCCTACCAAGAAAAACCTGATTGCTCTGAAGGTGGTAATTTGGATTTGTCATAATTCCATTCCTCTTCTTCTGTTCTCCACTCTGTTGGTGGATCAGGAACTGTTGCTGAGATCGACCAACTTCTTGCTGAGCTGGGGGGACCAAAATTTTGCACTGTGGCTCTGTGGGCATCGATTTAAGTGGCACGCCTGTCCCAGGTTTGGCAATAGGTACTCGTTTATCAAACTGAGTCATTTCATACTCTAACACTTTTGGTTGGGAGGAACTACTTTGTTTTATTTTTTTCCCAGCTGACCCAGATTTGCTGGAGTTGTCCGTTTTCCCCCCTTTGTTGGCTTTAGTTGATTTTAGACTAGGTTTTACTTGGCTCCATTCAAATTCACTGCTTGGTGAATTATGATTTTGACTTAAGGAATGAGTTGTGGAGGAAGGAGAAACGATAGACTGCCTACTTCTGCTGCGTGGCAGGGAATGCTGCTGGATTTGCTCTGTGAACGACAGGCTGTGGAAGCTATCGATGGGCACTGTCTGAGCAGTCGCTGTTGAGGACGTGGTGCGGAGAGAAGAATTTTTGGAACTCTTCAGGGAATTATTTGATAAAGATGATTTCTGACGGTCAACTGTGGAATCAGGAGACTCTGAAGGAGAGCTGAAGGCATGAGCGGGTCCGTTAGATAAGCCACGCATACTAGGCTGCATATCCCCACCAGTGCTCCCTGAACTATTGGACTTCATTGTCAGTGACTGCATTTTAGAGGAGACTGACTGCAAGGGCTTTTGCTCCATTGTGTGAACTGGAGATGGAGTGCAACCATTCAGAGTAGACGCACCATATTTTTCCAGTAATTTAATAATCTGAGAGTGTCCGTTTTTAGCTGCAACACGCATAGCGGTGCGCCCAAACTGGTCAGCATGATTTGGATCAGCACCATGCTCTAGTAATATTTGGACAACGTCAATGTGCCCTTCTTGGGCTGCAATGCAGAGTCCAGTAGCACCTTGATTACATGTGTGGTCAACCAGAGCTCCATGCTCAATGAGAAGCTGCACTACTTTCACATGACCTTGCCATGCAGCAGACTGCAGAGCAGATCTCTTCTCGTTATCAGCAGCATTCACATCAGCATGGTACGTTATCAGCACCTGTACCATCTCCACATGGCCCTGCCAGCAGGAAACATGGAGTGCTGTTCTTCCTTCAGCATCACTTGCTTCTACGTTTGCACCATTTTCTAGAAAATACTCAGCCATTGTAAGCTGGTTTTCTAATGCTAAGATGTAAAGGGTGGGCCGCCCATCAGCATCTTTGTAGTTTACATCTGCTCCGTGGCTGAGCAGTAGCTCAACTATATCTCTGTGACCTTCTAAAGCAGCAACCCGGAGAGCATTTCTCCCATCATAGCCTCTCTGATCAATGTTGGATTTATTTTCCAGTAATATCTGCACACAATCATAGTGACCTTCTTGTGCAGCTAATATGAAAGGTATACGTCCATCATTATCAATTTCATTTGTTCTAGCACCTTGTTCTATAAGAGCTTCACAGATCAACCTGTGACCTTCAAAAGCTGCCATATGCAAAGGTGTCCAGCCTGCATCATCTCTATGATTTTCATCTAGCCCCCTGTCCAGCAGAGTCCGTACTACTTCAACATTGCCTTGTGCAGAGGCTATGCTCAGAACTGTTCTCCCTTCACTATCAATGCTATCGACAGCTGCACCCCAAAACAAAAGAGTATTTACAACTGAAGCGTGGCCCATGGAGGCTGCTGCTAGAAGTGGCGTACGGCCATTGTTGTCTGTATGATCAACATCAGCTCCTCCTTCTAGAAGCAGGTCAACAACATCTACATGTCCTTCATAAGCAGCTACCAGCAGCGGAGTCATGCCATCCTTATCACAATGGTCAACTTCAGCACCACGGTCAATTAGCAGACTAACCACAGAGGCATGGCCCTTACTGGCTGGTACACAAAGTGCAGCCACAGACAGCGCAGTCCTTCCATCCACATCCTCGTGGTTTACCTCTGCACCATGATCCAGCAGGTGCTCCACGATCTCTTTATGCCCCATGTATGCGGCTGCAATCAAAGCTGTTCTGCCCTCGTTATCAGCCTTGTTCACTTCAGCACCGTGTTGAAGCAGATTCAGCACAATATCTTCGTGTCCTCCCCAAGCTGCTGCTCTCAGGGCCGTGCGACTGTCGGCATCCGCGCAGTCCACTTTGACCCCAGCGTAAAGCAGAGCAGAGACCACCTCAGTGTGCCCCCCCCAGGCTGCGGATCGCAGAGCCGTCCAGCCATCATGATCATTGTGATTGACGTTAGCCCCACATCCGATCAAGCAGTTGACCACCTTGGTATGTCCCTGCCGAGCAGCTAAGGTAAGTGCCGTTTGCCCATGAGCATCTTCTATCTCTAGGTCCGCTCCCCTTGAGACCAGCAAGTTCACGACGTCGAGATTGCCGCTGTAGGCTGCATTGGCCAGGAGCGTTCTCCCGTTGGAGTCGCACTGGTTCACTGACGCTCCGTTGTCTAACAAGGTGCGGATGGAATCCTCTCTCTCCAGAGCCTGCCGAACGATGCAAGACGTGCGGTCATCTTCACTGTTGACGTGAGCACCGGCTTTGACCAGCAGCTGTAGTACTTCTTGCTCCTTAGGAATTAAGGTTGACAGGGAGTCTTTGACAGGTGTGCCATTCCAGATCATCCACAAAGCCAGCTCGGAAGTCTCTAACTGTAAATTTGAATTAATGAGGTGCAACGCAAACTCTTGAGCCTCTAAGGGTGTTAAATCCTTTGCTCGGCAGGTGTAGCTCATGGCCAGCATCCTGTGTCCCTCTGCTGCATTACACAAGTATTTTTGTGTACAGTGCTTCACATCCAGCAACCACTCTGCAAAGCTGTAGTGGAACAATATTTTTGTATTTCCAAGCCCATCAATAAGGACTTTTGACAGGACATCCAATTTGCGCTGAAAGTCTTCCATCGTCAGCGTCATATTTTTGGTCCACACCGCATGATACAATTCCGTGATGGTTAATGGCCTACAGGCTGCGAGGATGACATTGAGAATAGGCTGGACTTTTGCAAATTGCTTTCTCACAAAAAGTCTCTGGCAGAGCCAAAGGTAGAGGCCGTTTAACGTGCCCGGAATATCACGGATCTCTCGTAACATAATAAAATTCTCCACGACTCCGTCGAGGACCCGTTCCAGATACAAAAAGCAGCCGCTGCTTTTGATGTGAAGCTGGTTCAGCATCTCTGCAGTTTCTTTTGTGAGATGTTGTCTCAGTGCCTCTTCCTGGTCTAAACGATGAAGAATGTATTGTTGCACATCTTTCACTATGTAAGCCTTTCGTAGATCATCCAGACTTATTTTTCGAAAACCTGTTAAAAGGGGAGGAGAAAGTTGTTAGTAATTCAAAGCTAGTTTCACTTAATGCTAAAAAAAAAAATAAATACAAGACAGGCATTTCTGGGTAGGCAACTCCCACAGAGTTTTGTGTGCATGCATGGTGAATGCAAATTAATAGTAATAGCAGAGAACCTTGGTAATAGTCATTTTTATCTACTGCAAGAAGAAAATATGCTACTAACGAAGAGCAGAGGGCTGAAGAACCTTCCCTGGGGACAGGTTGTTAGAGTTGGGGCTGTTCAGCCTGAAGAAATGACGGCTATGGGGAGACCTTATGGGGTACCTGAAGGGGTCTGCAAGAAAGCCCTAAGGGACTTGTTACAAGGGCTTGTAGTGATAAGGACAAGAGGGAATGGATTGAAGCTTGAGGAGGGTAGGTTTAGACTGGATATTAGGAAGACATTATTTACAGTGAGGGTGGTGAGACACTGGAACAGGTTTGCCCAGCGAAGTCATGAATGTCCCCTCCCTGGAGGTGTTCAAGGCCAGGTTGGATGGGGCCTTGAGCCATGCAGTCTAGTTGCAGGTGTCCCTGCCCATGACAGGGGGGTTGAAATTAGATGACCTTTAAGATCCCTCCCAACTTAAGCCATTCTATGAATCTATAAATAGGTCCAAAAAAAAAAAAAAAAACAAACCAAAAAAATCACCAACATCACTTTGAATCAGGCATTGTGCCTCTCCCTTGGATAATATTAACACCTAAGCAAAACCACCAGAACTGCAACCAAAATAAGACTATTAAGTATTATTATATTATTCAAGGAATAATCCCTTCTCCAATGTGGTTAAGAGTAGAATTCCAAATCATTTTCAGCTATTTAGATTAAGACAACTATTACATTAATAGAATTATAGAAGAGGTTATTCACACCTGGTGCATATGCATGATCCAATTAAATAAATTATTTAATCTTGATCACCTTAGTTTATTTTACAAGTTTTTAAGATATAGGAAAGAGACTCAGAAAGAGTTTTACACATCTTAACACCTCTGTGCACTGAAAATTGCTTATTTTTTTCCAAGACTGAATTTCAGATAAAAACCCCAGTTCTTTTTATGTGACATATTATATAAGGAAACAGGTTTTCTCATAGTCACATGATCTCATTGTTTCTCCAACCTGTTTACTCTTTAGAGAAAGAAGGGAAATGACTCCATACATACATTCTGTGTCCATCTCCTCCCTACACACGCACACCCCATCCCCCAAGCAAACAACGCCGTTCTTAGCAGCACGTGTGAAGGAGTCCCTAGGATGACCTCTGTGGCCACAAGGCTCTCAAGCAAAAGGCAGAATGAAGATACAGTTGTGTGGATGACCCAGCTATGCCTGTCATTTAAAACACTTGCTTTGGTGGTGCCAAGTCAAGCATTTCATGAAGATCTACCTTCTGTGGTTAATGACATTATGCTGCTTGAACACTACTTTTCCAGAAGCTGTGGGAAAACCACAGAAGTCAGACACAGCAGCTCAAACTGCTGTGTTTTAGGCCAGAACTGTGCCTCACCTCTCCAGGGCCAGGCTGTAATCTTCCTCCAGTGTAGCAGAATGCACACATTTGCTTGCACTCAGCTGGGCTAGTTGTAAGAACCCCCCAGTTTGGCTTTTCAAACTAAACCAGTTACTAACCTCCAGATTATAGTGAAGAAAAAGCAAGCACAGAGCAATGCATTCAATGTTACATTGGCCCCAGCTCCACAGAACAAAGAATTTTAAGGGAGATGCTGAAAAATGTTACTTTCAGATTTGTATTTTTATTGTAGTTAAACATTCTGCTGATCAAACCACTTGGTCTGTGAGGTTGTTCTGACTGAGAATTCAGCCTGATAATAACAGCGCTGTGTTTTTTTGTTCCCAAGCATTCAGCAGAGGTTCTGAATGTCACACTAAGCTCGCTGTTAATTGTTTAGTCTCCATGGGCATTGTGCAAACACAGCAGATTAGAACTCAGGGGCAAACTATGGCAGTGTTACTAAAATACTTCTGCTTCCCTTATTATGACAGCATTACAAATCTAACATGACTAAATCAACAGAATACCTAAAACCAAAACCAAACCATGGTTATTCCCAAAAGAATAGGACACCTTTGCACAGTCACATCTTGGATTAAAGCTACACAAACGAGACTCTCTACTTGAAGATATTTGAATGAGAAGACCAGGAGGCAGAAAATGATTATTTTGGGGGAGGATCTTTCCTTATCCACAGGGGCTTCCCCCCCCCCCCCCACTCCTTTCTCTCAAAAAAACCACAGAACCATCTTCATCCATCAAAATTTCTCACAGCTTCAAGAAATGTCCCAACCTGACCTGCAGAATGGTGTCATTCATCGAGTCACTATCTGATTGAAATGCTCTGTATGTAACTTTACAAAGCCCTTAGTTTTTGCACACAAGTCAAAAAAGGAAACTTTGCTGAGTAAAAACAGACAGGACCTTGTGACTCTGCAGATCCCAAGTTTCCATTTCAAGTACAAGGCTATTTTTACATTACAGAAATGAAAACAGAGGCACTAAAACCAGGGCACTGCACCTGCAGAACTGTAATCAGACACAAGTATCCCTTCAGGTATCTCATGTGTGCAGGGAACAGATCTGTTTTGCTCAATTCAGATGAAATGCAACCACTGCATTGACTCACCTTCCAGTTCTTTGAACCTCTCTACATCTCCTACTCAGATCTGTACCTGCTGCTCATGCTTGGACTCAATGATCTTAAAGGTCTTTTCCAACCTAAATGATTCTATGATTCTACCACCTGCCCAAAGAATAGGTATAGAGCTCTACAAAGTCCTTCTCAATGTGTTTAGTCATGTCACTCTGCTCACAAGATCCCCAGTCAGTCACATTAATCCCATGCCCATGTCCTTACACCCAATCTACATCTACAAATATAAGCTATTTTTTTTTAATTAAGTTTGGTTTTTCTTTTTTCATTTTTTCAGGAATTTTATTTCCCTCACTGAGAAAACCCTGACTGACTCATGTAACAGCAATCCTGAGATTTCAGCTCATGTTCAGTGTTGCCTGACTAATAACTACACTTCACCTCCTCTGACCCCCAGCCTTCACACAAAACCTTGCAGAGTGATAACTGTTTAAGCGTTTCAGCCTCTCTGTGTGCTTCAAAAGCAAAAGATTTGTTTATCTTGCATTGGTCTCTGAATACCATTTTTCATTTTGCTTCTCCAAATGGGTGGCAAAGTGAACAAAAACACCCTGGATGTCACAGAAAAACCGCAAGCTCTCAAAAAAAAAAAAAGTGAAAAAAATAAATGGTTTGTGTATTTGTTTGTTCGTTTGGGTTCCCCTCACCTTTTAATGAGGCTGTATCATTACTTTGTTCCATATCATGGTTAAAAATATTGCCCTGTTCTGTACTTACCTAAGTCAGGCCAAATGTCTAAGCACTTCAGACAAGTAAATAAATTTCAGAAGACTTCAAAGCAGTGAATATTCCAGAAGTCAGTAAATTAAACAATTTTATTGGCTATATGTTCACAGAAGCTAAAACTCGTTTCTTTTATTTTGCTGTATTTCCAAATATTCCTTGTTAATGAGATCCTCCATCCTGTGTCTAAAAAACAAGTTTGCATAGCAAGCAGCACACCACACTCATAGAGACCTTCACACATCCAGGGGTAACATGCTCTCTAAAGGCTGGAATTAACAAACTGCCATTATAAGAGACTTTCAAACAGAAATAGGTTGTTAATTTTAACCACTGCACCATACCGTACTATAATAAGCAAATAATTTCAAAAAGGCCTTATGGATGGAATGTGGATTTAACAACAACAACAAAAAAAAAATCTCAAATTCTTTTTGCTAGCTTGAAGGAGAAGAACAAAGCTGTGTTTTTTTTGCCCAGACATCTATCTAAATGAGGTCGTTTTACATTTCCAAACAAAGATCCTGCAAACTTGCTTTTCAACCCTACCAGATACAATAAGTCACTTTCATGCACAAGAAGCACCAAAATATTAAGAGAAAGCTCATTTTGTTTCAGATGCATTCCCATGAACTATTTAAACTCAGCAGAACAGGAGTGCAGTAGACAGAACTCACAGTCCCACGACCTTGCATTTTGCATTGTTAAAATTTTTCTTACAACACATCACTTTCAACCCAATTGGAGCTCCAATATGGATTTTCCTGATTTATTAAATTCCTGGCAGTTCTGTAAACAAATCAGTTCCAAATGTATTTCTTGGCAAGATCTAGGGTCATTCAAAGGAAAAAGGAAAAAAAAAAGAAAGCATCCTGGCCATATACATATTTCTACAGTATGTCAACCTCTTCAAACTGCAATAATAAAAAATAAGCTATTAAGTAGCAGGTTCCAGTAAATACTTAAAAACATCTATTTTCATATCTTTACAGAAATTTACATAAGTAAATTAGCCAAGTTTTTAATACATTTGAATACATTTCATTTAACTGAACTGTTAACTTTAATCTAAGTGATTTAAAACATGGTAGTGTTTTGGAATCAGTAATTTCCACTCCCTATCTCATTAGGCATTTCTGTGGCCATTTATGCACACCTGTTCAAAAAGAATAAACCCTATCCAAGAAAGTCAAATGCATCTGAAAACTCCAGCAGCACACTTAGCCTTTTAGTGCATTTGCAGTACATCATGCACTACAAATTTCACTGAATCTACCCCAGATGCTAAGAGAATGCTGAGACTGAAATCTGCTGCTCTCACTGGTCTGTGTCATTGCACAGAAGTACATTTAGTTAGATTCACAGGTAGTAACTCATTTAAAACAATTTAGTCTTCCCTCTTTAATTATAAAGCAAGTTAAAAATTCACACATAACTTTCTACTAGGAAATAAGAAAATCCCTAGTACCGTGCTTTCAAATTGGTAATCAGAAGACAGTGGTAAAGAAAAGAAAGGAAACAGTAATTAAAAGCTCTCCATTTATTTCCCAAGCTTTCTAAATAATTTTTCCCTCCCAAACCTAAACCAAAACAACAAATAAACTTTTTCAAAGCTTTAACATTACAGAAGTAAATTTTACAGCTACATAAATGCATAAAAATTATCTTTTATAGTGAAAATCCAACTCCCATAAAGACTTCAAAGTAACATGAAACCACTCAAATTCCAACCTACAATGAAAAATCAGAGCACAGCTTAGATTATTTTTTCTTTTAAAGCAATCTCTCTTGAAGTGGTCTCATGCCATTTACTTTCTGGAATGGAAGCTAATGAGAAAAGGTTCTGTTCCAAATCAGGCAACCAATTTGATTCGGGGATTCAGCAATCTGACTGCCTGAGCAGCTTCAATTACCAAACCATGTGAGTTTTCTTGGGTTGCTGGAAAGCTGGGTTGTGATCCGTGCCACATTCTATTTTTCTAAAGTTTTCACAAATTTGCCTTTTAATTTTTGTTTTTAATTTTTTTTTAATTTTAGGAAAGGCTACAAGAAAAGTAACTCTCCACATCTATTCAGATCAGAATAAGCAAATAGCAGAATCTGAGAAAGACTTCTGCTTCCAAGATTTCTAATCCAAAATAAGTTTGGATAAATATCAGCTCTTAATAATGTCTGGCTGTCTGGAACTGAAGGACAGATAAAAGGAAGAGTGAAAAATGAATGACAGATTGTCTGCTTTTGCCTATGGATAAGAGGGTGAATGGAGCTTAAGCTGCCTCTGAGACTAAATTGCAGCCTTTCATGTCCACTTTTGATTCTTTTTCTTGCAGTTTCCAGTATCTCTCTGGTATGTAACATTAACTTTATGGAAACTACAACTCTCTGAGATGTGACATCTGCAAGGGTTGTACCACACTGGTGCACTCATGCCTCACACATTCTCTGAATGAAGAATGTCAGTATTTAATTGAGGGGTATAATCAAGCCAGATGCCATAGATACTTGATTTATGTGTAGCAGGAAAAAAAAAAAAAAGAAATTAAATAAATACCTGTTGCAAAAAGCTTCTTTAAACCAACACATTGAGCACTTGTACTTTTGTCTATTTACCTTCATGCTGCTATGAGAAATTATCTGCTTTACTTGAACTTACCTAAATAAAGCTGCCTGACTGTAAAATCCCTGAAAACAACATAATGGATGTTTGAAAAAGGAATTTAATTTTTTAAGAACTGGTATGCTTTCAAGATTAAGCCTCATTTGAGGAGCAGCATTTTTATTAGCTGAAGCATAAAATAATGAAATAGTACTTTCAGATAAAAGGGCTTTTTATTTGTTATTTAGAAAGACAAGGGAACTTGTTCTAACATAATACAAAGATTGGAAAGACTGTTCAAAGTCAGTGCTTGACTGTAGCCAAATGAGGACAAATGATGTGGGAGATCACGTGGATCATTACGGGTGCAAAACAGAATTGTTAAATTTAGGGAAAAATTCTGTAAGAAAAATGAACAGGCATGATGTGGCAGCTGGTGACAGTCCACAGTAAAAGAAGGCAGGAGGACAGGCATTATTTGCTCCCTTTCTTTTTCACTCAAATGTCTGGCTTTTGCTCACAGTGAGGGATACCACAGACTCATGCAGGCATCCTTTTACATTTGGTTCATATTTTTGAGGTTTCCTCTGCAGCCACAAGAGGCAAAACCTTTTTTTCATCCTTTTAATTAATGAAAGCTGAGAATCTGAGTAAGAGGAAAAAAAGGTCTATAGCACATTGTGCTGCTACAGAATCTGGGAATACAGATGGGCCCAGGACACGAGCTGCAGCAGAAGGAGGCACAACTATTCAAGGTTGGTAAATAAGTCATGGACACAAGCAAAAGAACAAAGAGGACCAGAATAAACAGCCCTCCTCATTTGCTCATTGTTGGGAGTGGTAGGGATGTTGTATTCACCACTGGCAGCATCAAGATCACAGCAGATGAGAAAGACCGGGCCCTCTTTTCCACATCATCACTGGGTTTGGCTAGGGAGATCACAGAATGGTTTGGGTTGGAAATGACATTTAAAGGTCATCTAGTCAAACCCCCTTGCAGTCAGCAGGGACATCTTAACTAGAGCAGGTTGCTCAGAGCTCTGTCCAGCCTGGCCTGAAATGTTTCCAGAGATGAAGCACCTACCACCTCTCTGGGCAATCCATGCCAATGCTTCACAACCCTCAGAGTGAAAATTTCTTCTTTGTATCTAGTCTGAATCTCCACTTCTTACTTCAAAACCATTACCTTGTGCTGTCCCTACACTCCCAGATAGAGTCCCTCTCCATCTTTCATGTGGGCTCCCTTTAAGTACTGAAAGGCTGCAGGCCTCCCCAGAGCCTTCTCTTCTCTAGGCTGGACAACCCCAACTCTCTTAGCTTTTCAGAATTCTCATCTGTACTGAACACCCAAGAAACAGCATCATCAGGACCAGGTTACAACAGCAATCTTGTTCCCAGTCATTGATAACACTGTGACAAACAGGCTTACCTTTCATTTGAGCAGATACCTGCAAGAAATTTTCAGTGCATGGAAAGTGAAAACTTCTGTAAACTAATTGCAAGCAAATGAACACTGATTAATACACATTTTATAATGTGCTCTCAAATTTTTAGCAGAACAAACTACAGATGGGATGCATTTTCCTAAAATAACCCTGAAAGGGGTTCCAATCTAAGTTACAGTGAAACTGATCTTTTTGGGGTTTGTGGTTAGAAATTAAAGAAACATACTTGAAGAAAACATACACTGATTATGTTATCATTATGGTTGCAAACATTTATTTGCTGGGAATTTGGCATTGTTAGAAATTCAGTACAACTTCTTCAGTCATGAGTGCTAAAAAACTACTCTGAATACCACAAAGGAGGAGAAGGGTTTGCCCCAGCAGAAGTGTTAATGACAGTGCATCCTTTTTAGGCTAGAAAATGAAATCAACATGATTTCAAAAGTTTTACAACACAAATTTGCAATGGAGCTGAAGTTGAGGGGAACTTCAGCCATGCTCCTCACATTCTGACTATTCACAAACTTGAAACAGGAAATTTATCTGACAATGTATTAAGTGGGCAGCCACCAAATTGCCTGAAATGTCCCAAAATTTTCTTCCATAATGGATAAAACATCACTTCCTCTAAACAGACCCTGAAATTCCTTCTCAATTCAAATTCAGTTATTTTGGGATTCAGTCTTTCTTTGATGTACCTCTTCCATAATGAAGATGGGATTATAATATCCCAAGCCAACTTCCTTTATGCTATTCATCAAGTCATTCTCTGTGGAAATGAGAAATTAACTCATTCAAATTAAATTAATTTTAAAGGCAGATCCATTAGTTCTGCTGATTTTTCCTGTCAGGAATTCCATCTGGAAACATACTTAGAAGACAACAGCAATTTTTTTAGGACCAGTTTGAAACATGATATGATTCAATGGAAAGGAAATAAAACTGCTCAAAGTTCTGTCTGCTTTTTTAGCAATGACAACACATCAAATTGGCCAAACTCTGACTAAACCATTGTCCAAAGAAGCCCTGGGAAGCTACCTCCAAGTGTCCTTTAGTTCTCACATACTCTCAAATACCAACCTTCGTGTCTGCCACTGATTAATTCAGTACTTCATTCCAAAATGCAATTATCTCATTGACCTTTTGCTACTGGGGAAACAAGGACGCCTATGGGTCTATGTTCCATAATCACATTTTTGTCCTAATTGTTTCCTTAATACACACAAGCTCTATACATAGGCCTGGAATCCAGTCTAGATATTGCCCTTTATTAAATTCAGAGAACTTCCAGTAACAATGTCATTATAGTGAAGAAATGTTCTCATAACACAGTACAGCCTAGATGAAGAAGCTGTAAAGAATTTTGTTACTGTTCAACCTTTGCCAAAAGTATGCTCCAAGAATCCACAACTACATTGTTTCCCTCTCAAGTTCCACCTTCAAAGGTTATTCCCTGCTTTCTGCAAATATGGGGAGAGATTTTAATGGGAGATTAAAAAAAAAAAAAAAAATCTATCTTTTGAGGTTGTAAGGAATGGGTGTATGCAGCTGACATACTTATGTACTTACACATCACCTACACTGTTTCAAAGCTTCCTAAAACTAGCAAAAGCAAAACTCAAAGCAGCCATACTCTTCATAGAGGCATTGCAAAGGTAAAAATTACCTGTAAAATACTTTTATGATTTATGCTTTCTACACTCCTCAGCAAAATGGAATGTGTGTTTTTAACAGTGACCATTTCTGTGACTGCACATGTTTAGCACTAAGCAGGCACCAGTGCTTTCAGTCCCACTGAGAGTCTTGGGCATTCCCTCCTAGCTGCAGGCACAGGTAATGAACAGCCACTTCTTGTGTTTTGTACTCACCTGTAAACATTTTTGTAACAGCCTTGCTCTGCTTGCGGGCGGAACACAGGAGGAGCAGCCAGGGAGGGAAGAACTCAAAGTGGCCAGCTAAAAGCTCTGCTATTGTTCCAGACAGACTTGTAGAAGTCTGTTCACCCTCAGAAACGTTACAGCCCTCATCAACCGAATCTACCAGCAGGAACAGGCTTTGCTGAGGGGGCTTCATCCCCAAGAGAGGGAGCAGAATGCACCTGTAAGGAACGAGAGACAAAAATTGCATTTTAATGACATTTAACAATACATTGAACTCTCAGAATCATTCAAGTCAAGAATCATTCAACTTAAAAACACAAAGCTATTTTTTAAACATTCTTAAGGATTTTTTTTTAAATAGTTACCACAGAAAATGGTGAGGTAGACTGAACTAACAGAAATAGAGATGGTTTGGGCAGTCAGTGATGTAATTTCTTAATGGAAGAACACAACCCACTCCAGAAATGCTCCATAAGCCCTGTCAGTGGAAGGTTTGTTATTTTCTGGTATTCTGACTGAGAAAAATATGAAATGGAAATCAAGTCTTGTGCCTTTCACCTCTGACAGTACCAACAGAACCTAGCAGAGCAGACTAGGTGATATAGTACACTTGGAGAAGACTCCCCAATGGTATTGACAAGGAAGTAAGAAATACCTCTGTCCTGAAACTACTGGAAACTAAATGGATTTTACATGCCTAATGCTGGCTCCCCTTTGTTTCTTTTCAGGTGCACAGGACTACTGAGACTTCTTTGGTGCCTCCAGAAGCAGTTAATCTTACAGAAGATGTCTGAGGTACAACTAAAAATCACTTCTCACTAAGCTGAGAAGTTATGCAGCTTCCAATTTACAGAACAGGAAATTAAAAGTAGCCATAAGGTTAAAATTACTTTCCTAAGTGATGCCAATCCCACAATGAAAGAAGGCCCTTGGAAATGACCACATTTTCCACCCCTTCCCCCTCCAGAAGGCTGCCTTGCACCCTCAGCTATTTATGTCAAGGCATTTTCTCTGCAACATTCCTTTTCCTATCAAAACCAATTTTCACTTCACACAGTTCCCTGTATGAAGTTATTTTCTGAGTATGAATCTTACAGGAGATATGAAGAAATGGTACCCTAAACCTCACTTAAAATCTGTGTGACCCTAACAAAATACCTATGAAGGATCTTAGGAGCATCTGACAATGTGCTTTTGTTAGGTTTACTTGGTGGTATTCCCAACAGGTAAATACTAACTGTCATGTCTGGGAAAAGTGCCAAATCCTTCTGCTTAATTCCTGCAGTAGGTCAAATCAAAAGGTTCACCCTGCCTCCAAACAGGGTTGAAAGCAGATGCCTAAGGAGCAATGTAAGCACTGGGCAAGCCCAAAGCCACATTTTCCCAGGACTCTCAGGGACCACAGCAAAAAGTGCCTCCAGGGGTTTTCTGAACCACAGATTCACTCTCTGCATTTAAAATGACCACACTTCCACAGGTTGGTCCAAGTCTTCTATGAACTGATTTAAGCCTCTGGAACCCAAAACACAGAACCCCATCCCTCATTTAAATGTCCATGCTTCATTTCATACCCCCTCAGGTTCTGTACTGGAGGGGACAGGTGAGCAATTCTGTCATATTCACTTTCTCCATGGCATTTGTAATCTTCTGACTTGTATCACAGCCTCTCTGAGCCATTTCTTTCCAGGCAGAGGAGTCCTAGCACATTGATGGTGCTTCATAAAAATCTGTTCCACAGACCCTTATCTAGTCGTGCTCTGCATTTTTCCACTTCACAACACTTGTGTTTCTGAATCTTACATAACAAATTCCACTAGGAAAAACACACACTCAAATACACATATAGAATCAGAGAATTATTTCAGTTGGAAAAGACCTCTAAGATCATCATAGAGTCCAAACATATATATATATGTATACAAAAAATGGGGTACAAATACTTCTGCCAGCAATATTATTAAGTCTGGCACTGAATAGACATTCAGAGATTCACAGAATGGTTTGGGATGGAAGGGACCTTACAGATCATCTAGTTCCAACTCACCTGATATGGGCATAGATACCTTCCACTAGAACAGGTTGCTCAAGGCCTCATTCAACCTAGCCCTGAACACCTCCAAGAAGGGGTGAAGGAGGCATCCACAGCCTCCCTGGGCAACATGTTCCGATGTCTCACCACCATCACTGTAAGGAACTTCTTCCTAACATCCAGCCTAAATCTGCTCTCCTCAAGCTTAAAGCCATTCCCCTCTCATCCTATCACTACAGCCCTTGTAAAAAGTCTCTTCCAGGCTTTCTTGTAGGTCCCCTTCAGGTACTGCAAGGCTGCTCTTAAGGTCTCCCCAGAGCCTTCTTTTCTCCAGGCTGAACAGCCCCAACTCTCTCAGCCTGTCCCCCATACAGGAAATTTTTCCAGCCCTCTGATCATCTTCTTGGCCCTCTCCTGGACTCCATCCAGCACCTAAGGCAATCTCTTGAAGTGCCCTTGGAAGTCCTTTGATAAACTTCTCTTCTTGCTAGACTTTTTCTATCACCTGAGCTCAGAGTAGATATCAAGTAATGGCACAGTGGAACTTTTCAGAGATTTAACTTCAGTGCTTATTTGCCAAAAGTCAGGTTATGTTTGCCTCCACATTGTGGCTTAGTAATTCCACTCCCTTACAATTCCTTGCTTGCATAGGAAAAATGACATAAATCATCACAGAATTAACAATGTCTTAAAGCACCTCCCTAAATGGAGATTCATCCACACATTGTTGTAACACATTGCTTGATTTGCAGAGTGCCTCTGAAAAGGTTAGAAGCTGATATCCAGCTTTATCTTTTTAAACTTTCTATATTCCACAAAGATATAAAAGTGGTTATCACTACAGACAATTTTTGGAACTGAATGTGTGATTTAAACCAGCAAAATTAATTAGTAAAATATGGAATCTCCTCAGAAAAGAGCACCATTAGAGATTTCAAATCATGGAATTCATTTTAATGGCTGTGCAATGTAATGTAACAACTTACTTATGCAGAGTGAAGATGTTTTACATGCTCTCTAACAAATAAAGAGTCCTCAGAACAATAAGCCATCCCACAGAATTCCTCAGGATTGCTACTGAGCTGACTGAACCCAGGCAAACACGATTTTCCACATATGGAAGGAATATACACAGGCTGTGCTGAAGTTCTGCTTATGATTATCCTTGAGATTTTTAGATTGGATCCACAAAAATACCAAGACACAACAGAACAAAGTAGAAAGATAGCAGCATTGGCCACAAAGGCTGCAGAGAGTCACACTGGAACACATATACTTGCTTAAAAAAGGGGGGAAAACCCCCAAAAAGACAAACACACATGCCAAACAATGAGTGGTTCTAGGAGCAGAAGAAATCCTAGTTTCTTATGAATGTGTTCCTCATGTTTGATTGCCTCTGGTGTATAGGAAATTCAGTTATGTCCCCACTGAAACAGTTTGATGCCTGTTACAGTGTGAAGGTAGCTTACCCCTAAAAAGGCTCCCTCTTCTTTATTCAGCTGCTGGCATTCACTACTGACAACCCCACAAAGTAAGTGTGTCAAACTTACCTCCTAGCAAGCCTGAGAAGCAAGGGGGGAAAAAACCCAAACCAAACAAACCCCCCCAACCAACCAACCAACCCACCAAAACACCTCCAAAGAACCAACAAAAGAAAACCAGAAACAGCCCTCACTTGTTAGACTCCAAGGGCTGCCACTTTTAGTAAAACATTACATACTTCACATTTCATGATAGAAATGACTGATTTGAAAATCCTCTTTACTCCTGTTACTACACCTCTAATGTTTCTTCTTCAACATCAGTATGACAACTTTTTGACAAAGTGCCTTTTGAGTTGCCTTCTCACCAAAAAGTTACAGTTTAGCACTTGTATTTCAGTCACAGCCACGGAAGCCAAGAAGCAGCATCCCAGAGGTCTGTGTCAGGAATTTACAAGCTCTGTTCTTTCCAGTTAAAGCCTGTGGAAGAGCAGACAGTATCATCCACACAGAACCTTCCTCATTCTCTCCTCCTTTTTATGCCAACACTTCTACACCACATTCCTTGAGCAAATTCATCAGCTACGTGTCATATTCTTAATCCCTGCATTAGCTTCTTTCTTCTCCTTAACTATTGAGGTTTTCCTCCAAACATTTTTGTTCAGAGGAAAGATTCTGCGCAAGCTACAGCCAGGGATCCAGCTTCAGGGTTTGTCAAAAGCATGCACACACCCTGCACTCTTGCAAAGGCAGAATGTGAAAATGATTTTGCATCTGCAGACCAAAACAGTAACATTTTCAACACTGCCAGGGAGCAAAGCCTGCTGTCTTCTTCCAAGCTTTGCCAAGCCTGTGGTTTGCCTCTGAAACACTGTAAATGCAATCAGAGCAGTACAGTGCTCTGAAGTGCTCAAGGAGCAGGATCACAGCACAGCCTGGCAGACTCTCAGCCCATGGAGCAGGACCCCGGTGCAGCCTGGCAGACTCTCAGCCCATGGATCGTGCACTTATCTACACCAGACCACCTCTATCAAACGCATCAAGGACACACTTCTACCCCACACACCATTTTTTGGGGGACCAGCTAGCAAGAAAGGATTCATATTAGCCCCAAGCACACAAGCAGCAACTACTTTTCAAGTAGCAGTCAGACATGGCTTATGTTGCCCTTCCTCTCCCATTCTGTCTGCTTTAAGTTTTTCTTGCATACCCAGAGAAGAGCACACCATGCCATGTGCTTGTTCTAGTTTGGAACCCATGCAAGGTCATCACTCTGAAAGTGGCTGCACCTGCTGTTTGAGGTATTTTCACTGCTGCATTTTTGTCAGGTTGGAAAAACCTCACTGGAAGTGCTGCTAGTTAGAAACCACCACTACAGGACTGGAGCATGAGAAAATTAAGGCAAACTTCCTCAGGTGATTTATAAAACAGCACTAAAAGCTCCAAATGATGTTTACTTCTGTCAAGTAAGGTTGCCCTCATGTTTTGAGTCAGCTCATCCATCTCTCTCTGTTTTGGGAAGTTCTGAAACGTTAGGAAGCTGGCATTCCCCTGCTTGAGTTACCTGCATGCCAAGATCCCCACAGAATGTCTTTGTTCCTAAACCCTATTTGCCTTTGAAAAAGGCAAGCAATATTCACTGTCAGTGAGGCAGCTCATATGCAATAGATACAATTACATCAATAATAATGTTGCTATTCCCAGTCACAACAAACAGCAGTAGGCAACCACATGGAGTACCAGAAATTTCATGAGGACTGTAATTCCTTGCAATTGAAGGAATTCCCTGGAGGTTGTAAACATATGCTGAAAAAAATGTATTCATAATACCCTCTATGAAAAGGTTTGGTGATTACTAGCAAGATGATGGAGCTGATTGACTGCTATCAGTAATCAAAGTTAAGTTTTACCTGAATTTATAATTCTATTGGCAAAAATTTGCCAGTAGAACTTTATAAAACATTCACTGTACAAGAGAGGGACACTGCAGTGCAGTCCTCTAGGAGATCTTTGGGAAGTGTGAGTGGAGAGCTGTCTGGCTGAAAGGGACCTGGGGGTTCTAATCAAGGGGCAACTGAATATGAGCAAGCAGTGTGCCCAGAAGGCCAAGAAAGCCAATGGCATCCTGGCTTGTATCAAAAATGCTGTGTCCAGCAGCAGTAGGGAGATGACTGTCCCCTTGTACTCTGCTCTGGTGGGGCCACATCTCGAGTATGGTGTCCAGTTTTGGGCACCTCAGTACAGGAGAGATGTGGAGGTGCTGGGGTGAGTGCAGAGGAGGGCAACGAAGCTGACAAAGGGCTTGGAGAATAAATCTCATGAAGAGCAACTGAAGGAGCTGGGGCTGCTTAGTTTGGAAAAGAGGCAGCTGAGGGGAGACCTCACTGCTATCTACAACTACCTAAAAGGATGCTGTGGAGAGGCTGGGGCTGGTCTCTTCTCATAGGTAATTAGTGACAGAACAAGAGGGAATGGAGGGAATGGCCTCAAGCTACAACTGGGTAGGTTGAGACTGGGCATCAGGAAAAAAATTTTCCCAGCAAGAGTGGTCAGGTATAGAATGTGCTGCCCAGGGAGGTGGGGGAGTCACCCACCCTGCATGTGTTTAAAGGTGGTTTGGATGTGGTGCCTGGGGATATGATTTAGGAGTGAACTTCGTAGAGTAGGGTTAGTGGTTGGACTTGGTGATCCTAAGGGTCTTTTCCAACCTGCCTGTTTCTGTGATTCTGTGATCTGAATGTCTCAAGAGACTTTACAAAGGAATTGCTCCTTTGCACATTTAAGCTAAAGAGCTACTGAAGATTAATGCAGTGGAGGACTATGCCTATGTACATTAGATAGATTTTTTTTAATATATATATATATTTATACATAGAGTTTAACAATACTTAGTGTACAACAAACCAGACAATTCTTCAAACACTAGTCTCAAGCTTCAGGAAAGCAAACAAGCATCTTCCTTCTTATAGGCAGCTTACAGTGTGACATACCACAGCAGTTTACCATGTAATTTTTAGGACACTCATTTCCATTTATGTTGCATCAGAAATTAGAGAAATTGAGGTACACAGTGAAACTCTAAGTAAGCCAACTCTGTTTACACAATGTAGGAATTTTTGCCACCAACATAAGTAGTGGGATTTCTGCTTTAAAAAAAAAAAAAGGATCGCAAAATCTAGCAAAAAATCTAACTAGTAAGTGGAAACCTGATGCTGTCTTGGTCTGAATCAGGTAGAGCAGAAGCTCCATCTTCCCCAGCCCACTGCAGGGGGACATACAGGGAAGAAAGCATCTCTCTAGGGCACTTAAGAGCTGGAAGTGCTGCATGACAGCAAAAGAAGGAATTATGTTATACAGACATTACAGAGAGGAGTCCAGGCCTTCCTTCGTAAGATACTAGGGACACAGGTACCTAAAGGCACCAACCTATACACAGAGTTTTCACTACTTCCACTACTAACATGGAATAAACATTAAAGTATTAAAATTATAAGACTCAGGGGAAAAAAATGCAAAATTCCACTTTTTTTTTTTTTTAAATCATCTGTCCTTAGTGTCTCACAAGTGACAGCAAATATTCCACCTTTCTTCCCACTGCCTCATGAGAAATTTTTTATAGTAAGGATGGTGAGACACTGGAATAGGTTGCCCAGGGAAATCATGGATGCTTCCTCCAAGGAATAATTCCTGTTCAAGGCCAGGTTGGATAAGGCCTTGAGCAACCTGATCTAGTGGAAGGTGGCCCTCCCTATGCCATGGGGCTTGAAACCAGCTGATCTTCAAGCTCCCTTCCAACCCAAACCATTCTATGAATCTGTGAGGTCACAGACACATGGTCATTTGTCTGTTGTCATAACCCAGCTGCTGGTTAGCAGAGCACAGCCCCTTAAGGCTGTTCCATGCCCTCAGTTTGCAATTGCCCTGTTAAAGAATGCAGCCAGTGAAGATAAAGCTGCTGAAGAGTATTGGAAGCTTCAAGGACAGATGTACAGCAACAGCCCTTTTTTCCCCTTCTTTTGTTTTTACAAACCTTATCTGTGACACAAGCCACTGTAAAAGAAGGTAAATTTCACTTAAAATAAAATTGTCAATTTCTGCTGCTCAGCTGATGAAGTATCACCCTCTTTGTGAGAAGCCTTTCAGCAGCTGTAATCAAACAAAAAGAACAAACAGAGCATCCTTACAAATGACTTCTAGTACTGTTTATAGATTAGTGAGTTTTACTTTGCCCTGTGACAAGGAATTTATGTCTTATGGGTGACTGCAGTAAACACTTTGTTTACCTGTCTCATAATGCATTCTGGCTAATGATTAAAAGGGAAATTCTGCTGCTCAGGTCCAATAGCTGCTTACTGTAGAGTATCACCCCAATTCTTACAACTATAGACATGTATAACATTGCTCATACAGATAATAACACCCTGAAAAACATACACACAGGACCCGTAACAGTGAAAGTACTCCAGAAATAGAAGGGCTGTGAAGCACAGGACACTTCTACACTTCAAAAGCTGCAAAATTAAACATATGGCTAAGGATGGCAAAAGTGAAGTGACCCAGTTTGCTGTGTGCACAGCTGTGTACATAATCAATCAGGTTACTGAGGTACCTGCTCTGTAATTTTTCAAAGTGATAAAAGTGTACTGCGACTGATTATGACTTTCTGAGGAGGTGGAATACTGGAATGATACACACTCATGGACTAGAGTATAACGTAAGATTATTGTTTCTTGTAAATTATTCATTTATAGGCTGCATAGAAAGACAAACTGCCTTTAGTATTTCAGTTAGTTTTATAAAAGAAAGAGCAGACAGCAGGGAAAAAACCCCACCACAACAACAAATCAAATCCTGAGAATCACCTACTGGGAAAGCTGAAGGTAGAGCACAGGGATGTAAATCTCAGGTCTGGTCTTTTCAGGAGGAGTGAATTAGGAACAGCAGGCAAGCCTTGTGCAATTCAGTACCTGATTTTGCAATGTCTTGTAGCAGCATGGATTTTATCTGTAATTGTAAAGCAGACTTGCAAGTCCCACAAGGAGAGCACAGAAGTTAGCTCTAGGGCATAAGGCCAGACAAAGGTAGAGTTTATGGCAGACCCAGCGCCGTCGGTCACACACAGACAGAGCAAGATGAACCTCTGGGTGTTGATTATAGACCTCCTGCTGTCTCATACAAATAGGTGATTTTTTTCTACAAAGCACTGCCAGCAGATCTGCTGGGGGATTTACTCAAAATCTTAGAAGAAAGAAACCTTTTTAAAAACAAATATTTTGTGGTAACAGTTGGACTGTCTAGAACAATTTTCAAACAGCTCAGCTATGATAATGGACAGAAAACTGTAGCTGAAAACCATTCACACCTGATACCATGACCAGGGTTGACTCTCTATACATTTTTAAATGGAGTATATTTACCACAAATGCTAACATATCCAACATGCTCTGAATTAGTCAGAGTCTGACATACAGAAATCTACATCCTTACCAAGGTCAAAGAGAAGAGTACAGGAAACAATGCAAATGTTTTCCAGAAAAAGCAGTATAAAATAGTAATTTATTCTAGACAAATCCTCCTAGCTCTGATTTTCAGAAATGGAGAGGTCATCTAGTCCACTTCCCTACCTATAGCAGGTCTACATCTGACATCCCTGACAGATACTAGTCTAAGCATTTCTAAAGACTTCCACTGATCAATACTCTGTCTCCCCAGGCAATCTATTCAGAGCTTCAATGTTCTTGCAGTTGGGAAGTTTTCCCCTTCCCCTGTGTATCTAACCTTGACTGTTTTCCCTGTAATTTAAATATTTTACTTCTTGCCCTATTACTTGTGTCCCATGGATAACACAGTGACAAGGAAGTCAGTAGCACCCAAAAAGTATCATTTCTGAGGAGCACACTGGAAAAAGACACAACATGCTGTGTCGGGTTGAAAATGAACTACTGATTATAACTCTCTAAGTACAGTCACTAAACTTTTGCACATAGCCAGATTAGTTTTACCTTGCACACAGCCTGTTTGTATGACTCTCATGTAAACATCAAGGCCTTCCTGGAGTCACAACTGACATTTATGGTTATCCCTTATCCACAAATACTCTAACTCTGCCTCTGACAAAAAGTTAGATTAGATTTGCCAAAATGAAACCACATCATACCACCTTCATTGTTTTTAACTCTGTTACCTTCCATCTGCTTGCACACTGTTTATTTGTTCTGGCATCTTTCTTTTTTTTTTTTTTTTTTTTTTTTTAATTTCAATTGACACTTCTAATTCCCCAATGCCTTTTTGGCCCTTTTTAAAGGAAAGCACTAAATGTGAATCTTTCAAGTCTGAGTTTTCAGCCAGCCTGATAAAGATAACCTGTCCTTTGAAGATAATCACTGCAGTTCATAGGCTGAACAGTTTGAAAACACCTCACCTGTTTATGTTTTGGGTTGTCTTGTCTGGGCTATGTTTTCCTGTAATCTTATTTCTTTGTTGCTACTTTTAATTATGTTAGCTGACTACAAAATGACTGTTTTTAAGAGAGGGCAATACAGATTCACAGATTGCACTGGGTTAGAAGGGACCCTCAAAGGTTATCTTGTCCTGCTGCCCAGCAGTCAGCAGGGACACCTCCAACTAAAGCAGGCTGCCCAAGGCCACATCGAGTCTGATCTTGAAAGCCTCCAGGGATGGGGCCTCAACCATATCCCTGGGCAACCTGTTCCATTATTTCACCACTCTCATTGTAAAGAACTTCTTCCTTATGCCCAACCTAAATCTACCCTGCTCCAGTTTCAAACCATTGGCCCACATCCTATCACTACAAGCCGTTCCAAACAGTCCTTCTCCAGCCCTTCTGTAGGTTCCTCTCCAGATACTGAGGTGTAGCTACAAGGTCTCCCTGAAGCCTTCTCTTCTGAGGCTGAACAGCCCCAATTCTTTCAGCCTGTCTTCATGCAAGATGTGCTCCAGCCCTCTGATCATCTTTGTGGCCCTCCAGCAGGCCCATGTGTCTCTAGTGGTGGGGGGCCCAAAGCTGGACACAGTACTCCAGATGAGATCTTAGCAGAGTGGAGTGGCAGTATCACCTCTCTAACCCAGGCAGTGAACATTTTAGCTTCCCCAGTGACACCAGTTTTCCCTCTCCAATGAACAGCAGACCAGCTCTTGGTGATGTTGCCTTCCCTCTGCTAATGCATGTGCAGAATTACTTCTTATGACCAAACAAAACACACCTCTCAAGAAATATGAGCAACGCCCCTTGAACTTTCAGTTTTGCCCTCACTGTCACATTACTCATTTACTCTCACATTCAGTAGCTGATCTACTCTCTTTCTGCAGTCTTCCTTCTAATGTTTAACATATGAATGATGAGGAGTTCAGTTTCACTAAGCTGGACATTTAATATACTGCTTTCAGATTTCTTTCCAGCTAATTATTTTCGTTCCTTATACTTCTCTTCATGGCATCTTACCCACAAATTATCTGAGGTCACCAGTATCTCCAAGTCCACTGCTTTGAGCTCATTCTTTCTCCTCATCTTCTAAATCTCATGCATTTAAGATCATTTTATAGTCACTATCTCCCAAAGCTGCTTTTCTTTTTCTCAGATAGTTTTCTCCCCACCTGACTGAAGTAAATGGATGTTTTCCCACTAGCTATTTTCTCCTCTTTGACATTAGAGATATGGTCACTGACAGACTCCTGCTCATATCATGCTTTCCCAGCTGATGTTTATCTCTTATTTGTTTTGTTATTCAAATTTTTCAGCTATGTAAACACTACTGTCCAAATTCTATGCCTTAGACAAGTCCTTAAGCTTAGCTTAATCTTGCTGTCCTGATAGAATGAAATACGTGTATTTTAGGAAAGTTATGATTTAGAGAATCTCTCCTAGCTACTCACAACCACTATGCTTTGCCAAAGCAGATAAACTTTTAGATACACAGGGGTAATTGTAGGTACATAGAAGATAACACTTTTACCAAGCAGGTATCAGACATAAAACTATCTATATCTATATATCTATATCTATAAGACTACACTATATATAGTGTAGCTCTTTTATTTAGAGATTTTTCAGTGACTTTAAATTCAATTTACTCTAGAACTACAAGCAAGCATACGATATACAAAGCAACTCCTAAACAATCTACTTTTCTTTTTTAACATACCAGTCATACAAGTTATCCTGACAGACCTTTTAGAGCATTTAAATCAAGCTTGACTCTGTACTAATATTTCCAGTTCTGCCTGTTCATTCCATACCTTTTTTCCATTAGTATGAAGACACCTAAGGCATTTGATTACTACCTCACTTATCTTCCTTGCTGTCTGTCTCATGACCCTTTATGAATAACCCTATTACCTCTCCTCCTCCACCCCCAGGTTTTGAGCTGTTGTCTAAGTCGCTGTTATTTATATTTACTCCTGGGACTTGTCATCCACAAGGTGTTCTTTAAAAGCTCTCTTATTAGGGTCATAACTGACTGCTTTTCTTTGTATTAAGCATCAGTTGAATACTGATTGTTTGTTTCTCCACAATTCAATGTCTCATTTTAAGAAAGAAAAAGGTACAAAAAGAGAAAAGTACATTTTATATCACATGCATGAGATGAAAGCGTCAAATCAAGACTCACTGAAAACTATCATTACTTGAAATGAGAGAATCACCCACACTACACCTCATTTTCTCTTCCTGTAAAGTTAGGGGTAATAGCTAACTTTGTAAATACTCAGCAGCCTGTGGTTGAAATGGGGTACCACAGTAAGAACCCTAACGAGTTTATATATGCAACACCACGCATTAGAATTACAAAATCAGTTTTAAATCACTTACAAAACCAAAGGCTGAGCAAAGTGAAATATGTCATCCTTTCAGCTTTCTTTATCAACTACCTGGTTCTTTAGCCACATAAAAATTAATTTCACTGAACAAAAATGCATCTTCTCCTATGAGCACTGTTTTCTGAACACAGGCATACGCAACTGACTCAAAATTCTTGTAGCTTTACAGGCATTTGAATTTATTGGTATCATTTTATGTTTTGGAGACAAAGAAAATCCATTTCTTTCTGCTGTCTCGATTTATGCAGAGCATAAATACAACTGAAGAAAGAGATATTGCTTTCCCTGTGTATGATTGGATTTGTGGACATGAGAAATGCTAGCCACAAAAAAAAAAGACACCAAAACACAACTCTCAGATGAGACAGGTAAAAAAAAAACTGCACTGAATACATTCAATTGTGTGGCTTTCATCAGGCTGTATTCTAGTTTACTGTCCAGCCAGCTCTATGTGCTATTATTCCACGACTCTGAAAAAGACAATAGCATAATATGCATGAAACAAAAATTGTCACCATTACTACTGCAGTTCAGTCTGACAATCCCCAAATCATTTGTATTTTTCCCATAGATTCAGTTCCAAAAGAACAAAACAACACATCACTGACAGGCAAGCACAAAGAGGAGGTGCTGCTGTGGCTGTTCCAGCAGTGAGCTGTTTCTTCAGAGCAGGGGGTTCCTGAATTGCCTGCCTGAAGAAACCAGGATAAACAACAAACATTTTGAAAATGATCATTCCCTAACTGAGTTGCCCTATACCTGCCTTTCTCATTTCTTGCACATTATCATAAAGCACCCCACATTTCAACTGCTGAACTGATTGCAGGATTATACCGTCCAACCTCATTTTCAGAAAATCCTCTGCACAAATACCAGATGAAAAGCTGTTAACATTTTGCCTTACTAGTCAAGCTCTTAAGACAGCTCTCCTCCTGTGTTTGTGTTACCACATATCTTTTCCCATCCTATTTTCACTAATAAAAGGGACTATCCTAATCTTTAATTGCACTGTCTAAGGTGAAGAGGTAACAGATGGAGCAGCTTTCATGCGTCCCAGTCAAAATTATTCTCCCATACTCCCCGAAGTAGAATCCACAGCGTATGTTCCTCATGCATCACTCTGGATCCACAGTAGCTAACTTGTGGATTAATTCTTTCTTTCCTTCCCCAGCCCCAAGCAGATAGAGTGTCTCTCAGTTTGACTACAGTTCTCCTCTTGAGCCTTTCTGCACCTTCTCTATAATTTACTTTAAAAAACAGTGTCAGGTTAGCACCATGTGAACCTGATGAGGGCATCTGCAAACACACAACATGGAGAGGACTTTGATTGTAATGGTTTTGCCCCTTTTGCTTGGTCAGCTATGTGAATTTCTCTGTTTGCCTCCTTTTCTTCATCTGAGTTTCAGTTCTTCTTTCTTGCCATTCCCTCATATTTTTATATCATCAAGTGCACCAGGAACCTGCCTATGTTCTTGGCAGCACTTCCTCTGCAACACCTCTGAACAACAGAACCCTTTTTTCAACACAATTATTTCCTTAATTTTCTTTCCATCCCATTTCCTAATCATTTCTTTTCAATCACGAAATGTTTCTGCATTAACTATTCAAAACATTCCTGCTCCTGGATAAAGAGAGAAGATTTCTCACCATTCCCAGTGTATTCTACACATCATGACACCAAAGAAAGTAAAACTTCACTAACACTTTTAGGAGGTGATATTTCAATACTATCTTTCTCAGTATATTAGACACACAAAGTCCTTTCTACTTCACAATCCACCAAATCCTTTTCAATTTTTTTTCCATTAAAAAGGAAGAGAAGAAAGAAACGCAAACCCTTGCACAAGCTATGAACATGTGCATAGAAAACTGGAAGCAAGGGAAATAATTAACAAGTGAGAACTGCTATGAAAGTCCATCTAACTAAATAGCTTATAGGAAGACCTGTAAGGTTTAAGACTGAGCCACACAGATTAAAGGCAAAATGTTAATGCCTATACAAGTAGAAGACAAAAAGGTCTATGTTAAGTTGTCATTATTAAAATGCCTTAGGGAAACTTTCTTACGGTAATTTAAACTGAAAAGGTTAAAACCTTAAATGGTATTATGCTCAGCCTGTATGCAGTGCTTCCATACAATGAAAGAAGAACATACAACCTGCTCTGGCAGAAACACTAACTTGTTGCTATGTGACCCCTTAACTCCAAAGATTTAAGGGAAAAGCCTAAAGAGAAACATGCCACAAAATGCTTAAGCTTCAGGCAATGCTTAGCTTCTTAATAGTCTAGAGAGCACCAGAACACAACGTTTTCTATGAAACCAAGTATCAGTTAGAAGTCTAAAGCATCACTTACACATTACATGTAACCAGTCAGAATGAGAAGCTCCATCAGAGTCAAGAAGCTCTCAAAAGAGTGAGTTCATGGAATCCAAATTTACCTTCTGAAGCTTTTACTTCCACTAAGCTGGAAACACAAGCCAAGTTGGCAGATTCTGTTTAACCTCTTGTGCATGCTCTTACAAAAGTAACTTTCTTACTTCACCCATGGTAGGATTTCCAGTTGGCATCCTGCCTTTATCACAGGATGTTAGGGGTTGGAAGTGACCTCTGGAGAACAAGTGCAACCCTACCGCCAGAGCAGGACCACAGAATCTAGCACACATCACACAGGAACGCATCCAGATGGGTCTTGAAAGTCTCCAGAGAAAGACTCCACAACCCCTCTGGGGAGCCTGTTGCAGTGCTCTGTGATCCTCTGGGACTATAAAGCAAAGCTTGTTACTGAATAATTAAAATGTAGACAAATGTTGAATTTACTGGAAGTTTCTACAATATACAAGACAAATACATAAATACTTAGGAATTAACACTCATACCTGACAAAAGTGAAAGTCAGCACAGAAACTGTATTCATAACTACTTGCACTGCTGTAACTAGTAAGCTACACTGAAGACAAGCAGCCTTTTACCACACATTTAGCATTAATACTGCAGTTCACCTCCTCACAGTACATCACCACATTGAAGCCAGTATTAACGTTCAGTGCAATACATTTTTTGTACTGTTGCTTACTTCTTTCATATAGACTGTCTTGTTCACTGTTGTTTCTTCATTAGCTCTCAAAAGATATTTTCATCTTGCAGATAGCTTACATGTAGATGCTTCCTATTAAGAGTCCTAAAAGGCTCTGTGCTGTGAAGTCTGCCTGCTACTTTTAATATTTTATGTCTCTTGCTATGCTATCACTACGCCTCCACAGTATGAAGCTCAATCTACTGGGGAGCTAAAGACTGTAAAACTGTCCTGTCTTTGATGAAATCCATAGGAGCAATCTCCTCTAGATTAAAAAGCAACTCAGCCACTTGATGTTGACAGCAGATATTTCTGATGTATTTTTTCTTCACCAGAAATAAAACACTAAAAATCAAACTGGAACTATTCCATGACTGAGTACATAGTGCTTTCAATAACAAAGGGACATGCTCCTCATGTTTTGGCATGACTGTGTTTGACAGCCTTAAGTTTTTCAGTAAGCAGAGGGACTTAAATCTTTTCATGAAATCCTTAAATCACACAGAACTGAAAGCTTCTCATTCCAACACCCAACTTCTGTGGAATCTCCAAATGAGACTGGAAACAGGTAGAAGACTACATGGAGAGACCAATGAGAACCTCCCTTGCCAGAGCACTGCTTGCACTTTTCCTTTGGCAGCTTGCAAGTGCTGAGATCTTGAATAACCCAGGATGTCTACAAAGAGGTACCTAAAATACAAAACATCTTACTTTCAACTGAAAATGGTTATGTCTTCCACTAAAAGCAGAATTCAACCTTGCACCAGATCAAGCTCTTCTGGGCTGGGATCCAACTAGGTTCTGGCCAAGCATAAGTGAAAGATGCAGGAATGGACAAAAATCAGAGAAATTACATCGCACATTTACATCGCACATTTACATCGCACATCTAAAATGCTGCTAAGAAAAATTCCCTTTAGGTACAGAAAACTTTATTTAACTAAGGGATTTGTTTAATGTCACATTCTTAGGTGTGACCTCTGAGAAGAGACCAACAAATTGGAATTACTTCATTTAGATGAAAGAGAATAAAGCAGTATTCAAATATGTAGAAGGCTGTCCCAAAAAGGAAATAATCTATTCTCAAGGTCTCTGGAGAACATCATTAAGTAGTAACAAGACTAGGAAAAAAATCAAAAACAAACAAAAAACCCTCAACCCTTAGGTTAGACAGATGATTTATTTTTCTGGTAAGAATTGTAAGGTGCAAGAACAGATAAAGCAAGCATCTCTCAGAAACTTGTTTTCTTCTGCCTGGGGAAGAAGATGATGCACTTGATTCTCTGATGTCCCCTTGCAACCTCCTCTCATAAGGTTCAAATCAGTCACTTGCACATTTGAACTTTGCATGTGGTAAATGAATAAACACACTGGAAATTTAACAACTTTCTCCTCCAAAGGGTCTTGTAAATTAATTCATTATGCATTCAGATCTTTCTTCACATGAAACAGGATACAGTTAGTCCTTGGCTTTGTTTCTAGCATTTATAGCTCTACAAAATTAGAGAGTCTGACATGATCTATGATCACATCTTTCTTGTAACTGTTGCAAAGCTACAGCTACCAAGCCTATACTGGAGCTACAGAAGCAGGGGAAAAGGCTGTGTAGCAGCCCTTTCCAGAAGGAAGAAGAAGATAAAAGATGTAGATCATTTTCAGTCTTTGAGAGTTGGGTGAGAAAAGTCAAGGCATTTCTTTCCTGTTAAAAGATTAATACTGAATTACTAATGTCTTACAGAATAAATGGATGGAAATCTCAGCAGCTTTCAAGTTTCCAGCAGCCCAGGCATCTGTAACCATCTCTGATGTGCTGTTTCTTAGTGTATCTTTTATTTCAGTCCTTCTTAAGCTCGTGGTAAAACAGACTTTTACTAAATGTATTTCACTTAAGAGAGAGGAAAGTTGCCTGAATAGAACATTCTACAACCTCACTCCTCCAAAGCAAAATTAACACTGCTTATTTTCATAACAGTCATGGAAATCTGGGGACTGCAAACAGCAGTAGAAGCATGTTCTGTAGACAACTCACTAGGAAGGAAAACTCATTTTGTAGGGTAAAGAATCAAAACCTAACTCCGTGGAAGTCAGGATATTCTAATTAATATCTGGCCTCAGTCCTAAAAGTGGATTTGAAGCTTTCTGTTAGCCAAAGACAATGCAAAAGTGAACAGTTAGAAGAGGAGGAAGAGATAAAGGGAAGAACTGAGGAGCTGAACTTCTACACACTCAAGTTTCTGCAATTAAGAATAAGCTACTCCAAACCAGTGAAAAGCTCACTAATTAGTTGTTCAATAAAGCCTACACGATCCATGATAATTTTAATTATATTACTGGCTTCAGAGATTGTACAAGGAGTTCTAAAAAGAGCAGCTTCTTCACACTTCATCTGTTATTGCATACAACTCAATTTCTAAACCTGTTTCTTCATCTATGCTAAGTAAGTGGCAAGAAAACTGGCAGTTCAGCACTGCAGATTTAAAGTCCACAGACAGCAGTCACAGAACATTCTCTGAACAAAATTGTGTTTTCCCACACTGTCAGACAAACAACCCAGAACTCGAAAACAAAACTTATTTCCCCTTATCATTTAGATAAGAGTGAAAGCTTTCAGTCACCTGCAGTTTGCAACTTTTTGATGATACACCACTCTTAAGGGAAACAAGGAATCCAAAAAAGCAATAAAAAAATTAAATTAGTATCATGGGAAACCAATACAGGTGAAGGGCAAGGGTAGTAGAGGAAATGTTTGTTAGCACTGATTTACAGTCCTTGTGTTTTTACTCTGAATTCTGCTGCTTATGAGATTTCCATCGTATTGCCAAACGTGAAACACCAGAGGCTGGATCCTTTGGAGTCCTCCTCCAAACAGGTGAAAGTAATTTTACATAGATAACAGCTATTGGCACAAGATTTGTTGTATTTTAATGCTGTCCAAACAAATGATTCATACAAGAAAGCAACACAGACCCCTGCTTCAAACTTGCAGTCAGCATAAAACCTTACATGACCTCTCACACTTCTCACAATCAAGTCTACAGATGTAATTTAGAGACCTATAAAACTACTTTGCTTTTTACACCACTTACCATTATTGCTTGTGTTCCATTGCAATGCAAGTTTGTTGTGCATGCCAAGGTACAGGAACTATACCACAGACAGCAGAACTTCCCAGAGCACTAAGGTGTGGAGAAACTGCAACATCCAACAATTCTTTACTGCCATTATTTTAAAATTTTAGTGAGAAGGCTTCTCATCACCTGTCCAGCTTAGTTAACTCTCTGAGGTTTCCCTCTTTAAATAGGATTAGCACACACCAGGAATTAGAAGAAAAGTTGTGATTGTCTGGAAAGCTGCAAAAAGAACCACGACAATGAATTCAGCACCAGTGTGCATATACTTTCTGCTCCACTTTCACCTAAATCTGACTGATAGGCTTCAGCATTCTCCCTTATATTTAAGGCTGCTCTCTGACTGTGTGAGAAGTGCCTCAGAAGCAGTGCTGTAAGGAGCAGGTCTTTCAGCACAGCAACAAACGCTTCTTAAATACATTTGTACAGATCAACTCTTCCAGCTCTTCAGATCTGGTCCTGCCTGAAAAAATTCTTATGACACATTTAATAAATATACAAGAAATTAAGAAAAGACATTCAAACAGGATAGAAGTCTTTAACCCTCTAGGTCATCACTTGCATGTGGATCACCGTGACCATCAGGGTTGCTGAAAACCATGTGAAAAACCTTTCAGATGAAGATTCACTATTTTAACTCATGAACTTTAGATTGTTCATGAAGTGGCATGTTACAAAACACCAGAAAGTTTTCCTTTCTTACTATTTGTGGGACAGTTAGCAAAAATAGAATGGTGTAATCTTGTTTAGCACTTCTAAAGAGAACTCTTGCCATTTTAGGCTGTGAGCACACAGCTGCCTCTGGAGCAGACACAAAGTAGAGCAAAAATTTGACAGTGTCTTTGAAGAAAGATCTTTCCCATCTTCTACTGAATCAATTAAAATAAGGCCAAAATCAATGGAGCAATGGAGCACTGAGACAAGAGCTTTATGCTGTTTCAATGCCTTTGCATGATGTGAAAGGCAATCAGCTGACAAGTCTTGCTAGAACTCATTTCACATTACAACAACTTTCACTTAACAGAAAGCACAATCACACCAGACCAGAATGCTGAAGGGCTCAGCCTTAGAAATCATGAAAAATTCTAACTTGTTAAGCATTTCTTGTATGTTTTACACATCAACAAAAGTTCAATTAACAAATGATTGAGGTACTCCATGGTGGGAAGAGGGTGGCCAAGTTCCTCATCTGTAGACAGTAACTGTGTATCATACAAGCAGAACAAGCTCATAGTACTGCTGTCAACAGCCACCTCCTGGTCCCCTGCCACAGTGCTGAAAACTTGTATTTCCAGTACAGCACCTTGTCTCCAACACCTCATCTCCCTTAAATCTGAAATATGAGAAGGAACAGTATCTACCACAGCTGCTTTTGAAGGCAGGAGATCAGGGTAGGTGGGCAAAAAAGGAACAGATGAAGGGTGAAAAAAACCCCTCCTCCTTGACTGAAGCTGTTGTACTACAGCCTGAGTATTTTTAGTGCAATAATAAAAGAGTTCCCAATCACTGCTGTGAAATTTAAGGAGACTAGTACCAAATGTTGTGTCATATTTTATTTTTCCAGTACAAAACCAAGAACCCTGTATATTGACCTAAATACTCATATATCACAAAAAGTGGTCTTCCTTAAAAGCTGAGCCTGACTCACAAGTATCTTTAATGTTTCTGTATTGTGTTGTTGTCTAAAGACGTTTACCTAACTCCTGTTCTTTGGAGTAAGAGGAAGGATTCCAGCTCTTGAGAGCACCTGCCTCTACTCAGTTAGCAAGATTTCCTTGTAATAGTCTTTTAAAACATAAACAGGCTCCTGCTCACCAGATTAATCCACTTCCACGATTCTAAAAGACTGCCTAAAGCTAGATGGCTGAGTCTGCTCTTCCATTTATAGACAATTTCACCCAGTTTTTAAGTCATTAGAAATTGAAAGGGCTTAATACTTCTGAAATTGGGACTTTAATAGCTACTACCAACAAACAAACAAACAAAAATCCAGAATTAGCCTTGGTTTAGACTATTGGTTTTAAGACACTACCCTGAGAACAATGTAGGCATGCATCCTGTTTATTCAGCGGACAAGGATGTAACAGCCATCAAAACTGGAACGCTCTTTTACACCACCATGACAGTATGAGCAAGCACTACCTTTCACCCTCAATATTTGTTTACCCAGTTTTAGTAGTCAGGAAAGAAAGTAAAAAGGAAAATAAAAATTAGAAAGAAAAAAAAAGAGAAGATTTTGTTTATATACTGCAAACATCATCCAACAAACCCTTAAGTACCAAAGAAAGTTACATTACTACACAATACTAAAGAACTGCAGTTTAACTAATATTCCAGGGAAGTTTTATGCTGGGAACACAATTGAAGCTCTGTTAGCAGAGCCAAGCCTTATCCTTTCTCAATTTTCCTTCACTGTGACCCAAAGGAGCAAAGAGTGAGTCTTCACAAGCACTTGTCTGTCAAGGTAACACATTGTTCCAAGTGATCAGTGGCTCCACACTCTTGTACACACAACAGCATCCTTAACAGAAACACAAGTTCTTAGTGACATACTGAAGACACTTCGGTTTCTTGGGGCACACTAAGTACAATATCAAGTATTTTCCTTCAGCTTATCTAGCTGACAAACCCTCTAAAGGGCATGGTGAGCCCTCTTGATAAATTTCTGATCCACCACTGTGGAGAATTTATAAAAGAAGTAGCAATAAAGATTTCATATAATCTGTGCATATTGTGAGAAGCAACATAAGGAGTTAATTGACATTTTCCTAGCACATATTTTTAGACAAACATAAAACTGATGTGCTGGACCAGACCCAGAGATCCATTAGTCCAGTTTCCTCTTAGAGCACGATATTGGAAACTCTTCTATTTCAGGTACACGAAAGACAACTGTCCTACCTCTATGACACAAGAAGGCCACTACCTAGTTATCTTCCACTCTGAAGACAATTACTTGAAAGTCTTTCCAAAACATTGGTTACAACTGAAGGTATTAATATAAAAATGGAAAAAAATTCCCATTAATATTTACTTTTTAAATAAAATTATTTATGCCAGCTCTAAAGACAAACTTAGATTTTTCCATGGTAGGTCTGCAAGCTCTGACACAGATGACAAGCCACTGAACAAACATGTTTTAAACCAACTGCATTGTAGACTCTTTGGAAGGAAGGAAGACCTAAAGAGAAGATAGTACTTTTTTTTTTTTTTTTAAACTTTTTCAATAGGGTTTGGTTTGTTTTTACCTTTTAAATGCTTCAGCAGGGTTCCTCTCACATTCCCCAGGTTGCAAGAGACTTTGAATAGCAGGATCTCTTAGTTTGTCCTCATATCCCTGGATCAGACCACTGCGGCAGATCTGTGCAACTAAACCTCTAATGAAGCCTCCAACACATAGCGTGTCAGAGTCTTGGGCCCTGCAGAAATGGAAGGCTAGAGCCTGGCGATGTAAGCCTCTTTGTAGGTTTGCAGGTGAGCTTGGCCACAGTAACTCAGTACAGAGGGCTGTCTTCCCACTACCAGGCCCTCCTACCAACAATACACCCCAGGCAGCTCCTTTTCCAGAGACAACACCAGTATTATTCCCAGAATTCGCTACAAGAGATGGTTTGTTGGCAGCACTACTGCTGCAGTTAGCTTTCTCCTGGAGGCAGTGCTGAAGCTTGTGGAAAACCCACTCCCTACAGTAAAACTGCTTTCCTTGCAGCAAGCTGGTTTGAGCCATTTTATAAAGTTTCTTCTCTTGGATTTGTCATAAGCAGCAGTACACCTTCAGCATCTCAGGGTGGGGAGATACGCCGTCATTGTGCGCTGAAAAATCTTCTGCAAGGAACTTGACAGAGGTTGTGGTAATCAGTTAACCTGCCTCTCAGAACTTAACAGCCTCTCCTCAGGAAGGGTGTCACTCCATTTGTGTGCTTTATTATGATTAGCATAACACAATCACAGTTCAGCTGACATCATGAAGTGGTGCCTGATACCAGCGCTCAGAAATACTTCTCACATGGCTCAGAAGTCCACACACCTCCATGGCTGCATCTGCAGTTTTATGCAGTTGTGTGTGTTCCCAATATACAGGGGGGGCAATACATCTGGAAAAACCGAGGGAAAGCCAACTTTTCAGTGTATACTAAATGCCTTTCAACTCCAAGCATTAATCTCTCTGGATATACATCCAGAAAAAGATGTCCATAATAAAATGTTCCTTCTGGGAACTGTGTAGAGAAGGTGATTTTTCTTCAGAATACTACACACATACCACAAGCACGGGTAAGCACCACTTACTAAGGAATGGTCAGTTTGGACAGCAAGCTTTGCAGGCTTCATACATCTGGACAAGTGTCTGAGAAGTGCTTCAGATTATAGTTTCTTAAGCAGTGGAGACAACAGGAAAAGAAATAATGTCTACAGCTTCTTATTTCAAAACATTCGTGAGTCTTCCTTAGGAACTTGGATTCTTACTGAACCTGTTCTCAGGGATCTCAATCGCAAGATGTCAGAAGAGACAACATCTTCCCCTAGAGCTCTGAAATAAAGAAGACAGCACTTTTAACCCTACATGCAAGTCACAATCGAGACAATTCCAAACGCAGACAACAAAGAGTAAAGCCAAGGGCTCTTACTCTCTCTTTCTGCATCGCTCTTAATTAATCTAAAAAGCTGGTTTAAAGAGATCTGTTGATACAAGGTACGATCAGCCAAGTATAAAAAAAAAACCCAAACATAAACAGATATGACAGTGGTCTCAGAAGCACAGGAGCACCAAGTCTCGCATTTTCTCCTAAGGAGACCTGAATATACCTTTTCATCTTTCCTAACAAGACTTCATCATCGAATATTCCCTTCATCCCCTTTTCCTGCACTGCTGGGTATGGGCTGGTGGGTTTTTGAAGTTTATTTCAGAGGGAAGAGCTGCCCTCGGCTCTCCGCACACTTCTTTGTTCGCGACTAAGCGGCAGCGGGGCGCCAGCAGCCTCCCGGGTCCCGGTGTAACACCGCCGCCGCCGCCTCGATACCCTTGTCACCGCTCCCACCCCTCCGTGTCCCCACCGGGATACCCCAGTCTGTGTGTGTCCCCCAGACAAACCCCTTTATGCCAGGCTGGGCTTTAACGCCACGCTCTGGCTTCCTTCAGCCGAGGCAGACCTGGCTCAAAAGTCACTTCGGCAGCGCCCGACCGTGTCCCTTAGAAAAAACACCGAGTCAAGCGAGCAGCTGGGAAGCTCCCCCCTCCCCGCCCACCCTTCATCTGCTCCTCACACCCCCGGCGCCGAGCACACCCGCCCTGTCCCCCGCTCCCCTCCCCCAGAGCACACACACACCCGGCTCCGCACAAAGATCCCGGGCACCCCGCCGCGGTACCCCGCTGCCAGCCCGCCGGCAGACAGCCCCTCCCTTCCCTTCCAACCCCGCGCACCGGTGTCAGTCCCCTGCCAAGATCAGGCGGCAGGTACGGTACGGTACAGCACAGCCCGCCCCGCGGGGGCAGACGGACCCGCCGCCGCCGCCGCCGCTTCCCCAGCGGCGGGGCGAGGGGCCTCCCCACCGCTGCTCACTCACCTCTGCCGCCCGCCCCAGCGGCTGCTGCTGCTTCTCCAGGCTCTACCCGCGGCAGCGGCGCCGCGCCCCTTCCTCTTCCTCCAGGCCCCCGGGCTCCCGCCCTACGGGCCGCCGCCGTGCCAGGACCGCGGCCACGCCGGTCCGCGGCTGCCTCAGCCCCTTTGGTTACTCTCCTCGGCGCCTCCTTGACCCTCCTCCGCCCGGCCCCGCCTGCCGCCCCGCCCCGCCCCTCCCACTCCAGCGCCCGCCCCGCCCTCTGCCTCTCCAGCGCGTGCGGCGGCGAAGGCGGGGGCAGACACCGCTCGACATCTGGGCCGAAGTAGTCCTAGGCGGAGGAAGACATTCCCCGTGGTCCCGCCGCCGCTCATCCGCCCGTTCGCCGTCGCCTCGGGGCTTTGTCCCGGTCTCCGTGGGCCGCCTGCACGTTTTTCCTCACCGGGACCCTCCCGGCACGGCCCTGTAGAGGGCGGCAGCGGGGCTCCCTCAGGGCAGGGCTGCGGCGACTGCCCCGGGTGGTGTCGGTCTGCGTGAAGCCGAGTACGGAGCCTGCGTGCCCAGCCCCTGCTGACCTGGCCCGGCGCTAGCCGGCGGCCCTCCAGGGCTGAGGGACTTGACAGTTAAAGGTTCTCGTGTGGAAGGAAGCAGTCCTTAAAACAGCCCCGGGACGCCTCGGTTGTGATCCCAGCTCCTATGTGGGCACAACATGCATGGTCCTTCAGCGCAAGTCGTTACTTGGTACCTTTTTAACCAAGCACAGCCTTGTTCGCTTTTTTGCCTTTCTCCCACACCGTTGCTGGTTCACATTTTGCCCCGAACGGACTCAGTTTAGACAGAATTTGATTACACAGATGGAGGATTATTTAACCCCCTCACGGTGATGCAGAGAAGGAAAAATTCTTGGAAGGCTTAGCCACAAGGTAGGGCCCAGGCCGAGGGGCAGGGTGCAGCCCACACCCTTCCCTCACACCACATTAATAGAGTGATCCTCGGGCTTTACAGGTTGTGGGTCTCTGCAAACCATTGTATACGTTGGGCCTTAATGTGGGAGAAAACAGTGTACAACCTGGTCCTGGACACCTTTAGGAGGCTGCTATGAAGCCCCCTTCACTCATGACGAGAGGAGGAGAGCTCTTCTCTATTTTGGCTGCATGGCATCAAGCAAGGGAAGGGTTTTCATTAAAATTTTCTCCCCTTGGAGCTGCCAGGATTATTTATGATAACACACTTTCCTATTATCTGTTGGATCAAGGTCTTTGTGATGACTAAATTGTGCCTTCGTTTTAGCATGGCTCTGTATGGTTTTATACACCAGGTAATTAAGGTATTGTGGAGTACACACTGAACATATCCATATGATACAACGGAGTGGTTTAGAGCCCTTCAAGGAGTGTCCTGAGATTCTTTGTAGGAGCAACGTGAAAAATTAAATAAATTCAGTTGGTACACTGAAGAGCTCAGAAAAACGAGTCTGCCTGCTTCTGAAAACCAGTAGAACAAGTTTGAAGAACCTTTGGAAGCAGTGAATTACAAATTTGCAAAGCAATTGGGAGTGGGGGAGAAACAGAAATAAGATTTAGTAGGAAGAAAAAAAAGTTGTGTGGTTGTTGTATTTTAGGCACTTTTATTATGTTTTATTACTGGTTGGGTCTTCTTCCAACCATACACTTTAGGCAAATAGTCAGCTTGAGGCTTTTTTTTTCCCCAGCTGTACCACCCTTCCATTTTGAAATGTTGTGGAAACAAGATTTCCAAAACTGATACTAATAAAAGTTCCAAGAGGCTTTGAACTGTGAAGTCTTTTCCTTTTTTCTTTTAACAGTAAAGGAATAGAAATGGATAACCTTTGGAGTGATGGAATTGCAGATCTGGTCAGCTAGGCTGGCTGGAGACAAAACAGCTTGATGGGGAAAGAAATGGTTGCAGATTCCATACCTTAAGAGACATTAAACTGGTGATTGAGGGGGAAAATAAATATATAAATTGGACAATGGTAATACCCAAGGGAAAGTGCAAATGGAAACCCAATTCACATGAGGTGCTATTAGATTTCACAATATCCAATATGAGTATATTGCAGCAAGAGGAATAGTACCATGGCTTGCTAAAGTCAGATACTTAAATGTAATCATGACAGGGTTCTAGATAGTAATTGTAAAAAACACTTAACTTTTCCACACTAACAGAAATCCTACAGCTGACAACTTGTTTTTAGCTTGGGACGTAAAATAACTGCTCCTGCAAAGCTAACTTCTGGGTGATGTGTCTGAGCAAAGCTTCTCCTTCAGGATATCACTTTTACAACTAACCTGAGGAGTGTTAAGTACTTGTGGGAATGATAAGGGGAAGGAGGAAAGGGAAGGGAGCAGGGAATAGAAGTAGGAAAAAAATGTGGCAGGCCTACAATATCATTACACCCTTATCACTGATAGGATTTTTAGTCTGTTACTCAAAAGAAGGCAAAATATTCCAAGATCCAAAGTATCTCCAAACAGTGTATGGCCTAAAGGTGAAGGTTGATAGTGGCCTTGCACTGGCCCTCCTGAATTAGTATTGGGAAGCAAAAGCATATAGACACTTTCGATGGCAAACAGTAAAAAAAGTTCAAAGGGTTAAAAAGATGAGATTGTCATGAAGAGGTGCAGCCACTGAGGCTGGCATCTTTCATCAGTACACAAAAAACTTAAGACCCCGAAGTCAACCTTCAAAAGCAAGGAAGGCATTTTGTAATCAAGTTTATTTGCATAGTACCTCCTATATGTAAGGTGACAGCTTAGATGACATCATCCTGGTGAATTATTATAGCTAAGGGTCAGGTATTACTGATACAATTGTGCAATGTTGTAGTTAATGAGACAGTATCAGGATAAGAACTAAACCTTATTTTGTGGTTTTGTATAACTTAGTTTGACAGAGTTAGCAAACCAGCTATGATGTAATTGGATGCAACCTTGCAGGCTACAAAGACAGATAAGATCCAACAGAGACACAAAAGATGGAACAGATTAAGGTTTCCTATCTGAAAGAAACCCCCCCTGCTTTTGTCTTCAGTGGTCTGAAGCTGTGGTAGTCTTCTTGCTTAACCTGAGCCATGTTGCAGTACCTGGTATTAAAATAGGACGGGAGTTTTGTGTCACAAGGTTTTAGGCACAGGTTTTATATTTAAATACTAGTTAAGACTAAGAAAATGAAGCTTTTTAGTAAAAAGGTGGCGTAGAGAGTTGTAACATGAACTGAAAAAACTGAGGGGAGTGGGTTAAACAAAAACTTGATATGCTTTACAAGTTATTTGCTGCATCCTCTTCAAAATAGTAGAAAACACCATTGTGTGGTTTTCAATTATTTTAAGTTTCAGGATCATGTTGTTGGGAGATGAAAGGAGTCACTCCTGAAGGGCAGGAAAACCGCAGTCGATTACAATGAGAAAAGGCAGCATGAGACTGATGCTTGAAGTCCTCAACATTGGAGCTGCCATCTGCATAAGTAAACTTTTGTTTGCTTTGTGTGTAGTTTAAAATGCTATTATCAGTTTGCCTCTTTTCCTTGCAGGGCATGACTTGGATGAGCTGTGGGTCCCACAGCCCAGGTGCACGCACGTCCCAGCCACTTTGGAGCCGGCTCTGCGTGCAAAGGGAGGGGAGCTGCAAATCCTTGCAAGCTTGTCATGTCTTTGGTAAAGCTTTTGGTAGAGAATGATTCACAATCAAAAAAAAAGAAATATTTTGCAAGGGTGGGCCTGAGGCGTAATTATCTACTTAAATGTTACTTATGATTACTTGAAGTAGTCATTTTAACTGCTTTCCTAAATTTAGGTTACTGATTTTCACACATAATTATGTATTAATTAAGATGCTTTCATCCTCTGACAGGTAAAATTAGTGAAGTTGATGGTAAATAGATAATGTAGACTTTATATAACATAAGAACATGAAGAAGAAAAAAAAATTCCCAAGAAAACACTGAAAGTCTTATCACATGAAGTATTTAGGCAGAGGCATTTCTCTGGTAGTGATGTTTCAGGTCTCAGTCCTAAAAATCTGTCTACGGTGAGATGTACTTTCGTCTTGGGCCTCTCACTATCACATAAAATACCTCCACAAAATCATCTGGAAGTCCTGTACATGGGCAGCCCACATGCATCCAGGAACGCACCACAATGTTTGTGGGTCCCTTTCAGCAGGGCTGCTGCTCCACTGGTTGCTTCCTGGCCTGGGAATATGCCTGAGGATGCTCTGTCCCACGCACAGGACTCTGTGCATCTCTTTATTGATCTTCACAAGGTTGCTGTTTGGCCAGTTTTGAATTTCAACAACCTGCCTCTGCTAATGTTTGCTGTTTGCCATGCCAACAACATGGAGTGCCCTCTACGAGTTGCACTCCATGTTGTTGTCTAGGCTAGCAATGAATATGCTGGAAAGCATTATCCCCCAGTACTGATTTCGAAGCCTTCTGCTAATCACTGGCTGCCACAGGGATGTCATGCCACTAGTTGCTATTCTCTGAACCAAGTTGTGCAGCCAGTTTCCAACCTGCTTGATTGCCTGTTCCTCTAGATAATAATTCCTCAACAATTTCGCAAGTGAGAATGAAACGGGTGATGTCAAAAATGTTGCTATGGTCTGGTTAGATCCTGTCTACCACTTTGTGCTCATCACCCAAGGTCAGACGTAGGTAGCTGTGCTGGTACAGCCCCCCAGTTTGCCTTACTATTTTGTCATATGTTTGGGAACGAACTCCAAGAAGATGTACTTGCTGAGCTCCTCAGAAACTGAGGTGAGGCTGACCATCTGGTTCAAGAGTCCTCCTGTGAAGAGGAACATAATGCCTTTTTTTTCCCCCCTCTGGTTTTCAGGGACCTACCCTCATCATTGTGATTTTCAATAGATGAAGGCAATAGTGATCTTTTACATATAAATATAGCTAGGAAGTATAGTAGTTCCTTCTGGGAAGTATAATAGTTCCTTTCACCTTCTTCCTCAAGCCTTCCTCATTACCCAGTAATTTGGGTCAGAGTACTATCTATCCCATCTACTGAAACTGGATATCTGTGAACAAAGGACACAAGAATGACTGAGCTGAAGCAAAAAAAAAAATAAAATCAAACAAAAGATCCTGAATAGGATAATGTGGTGGTTGGAACACTTGCTCAGGAAAAGAGGGAGATGTATTCTCATTCCCCTTGAAAAGGAAATTTTTCCCATTTCCAGGCTGACAGCATTAATTTCCAGGTCATTACAGAAATGCCACCACACATATTCCAGTTGTACTGTGATAGAAAAGTTGTTACTGTGCTTTAGGTTAGAAAAGGCAAATATCTACTCCTTGGTAAAGCCAGGGCCAAGATCTATAGCCTCTTTCAAATAACAGCATCTGTACCTATAGCCACAGAAAAGGGAAGGGAGGAGGATGGCACCCATATGTCCTCATCCTTTGGGCAAATACATTTATGTACATCAAACACCCCAGTGAAAGTGGATGGTCATGTTGTAGCTTAACAGTGGAATCAAGACAAACTCAGAAGACCTTCTGCTTGTGCCTGGGAAAGATCAGAAGTGGGAAGAGAAGGCCTGTGGGGAAAGGCACCCACACTGCCTGGTCTAAAGGTACTTACCAGGTGGCACATCACCCTCCACCATGGCACAGCAGGGCAGGTAGGACTGCCTGAGGTGGAGAACCAGCAAGAAGGAATTCACCAAAGTACAGCCAAGCTGAGCTGCCAGAAAGAGCAAAACACACCACCAATATTCAGATACTGCAATTCCACAAATGTCTGCTAACTTTGAGTATTTAATGATCACAGTTATAGCTACACACAACAGAACTCTACTACTATGTGATACTATCATCCTAGTAGTACAGTTGCTCATCACTACTATGCTGTCAAGAGAAATGCTTCTCCAGATGGATATTCAAAATAGGAGCTTGGTTTAAGTGTTCTGAATTCCTTCTGGAGTAGCCTTTTTCTTCTTTTTTGACCTGAGAGAATGATCCTCCTAATATGGGCACCAGGATTGAACACTAAATTAAGCTAGTAGGTTAGGAGGCACTTTTATGCTTCTTGGGCAAAACCCCAGGTATTTGCTTTCAAGATTTGCTGCATTTCTTTTTCAATATATCTATACACACACACACAAAAACACACATCTGCATAGAATTAGGAAGAGATGAGTCTTTAATTATTAATACTAAACCTCCAATAATTATTAGATATGGGTTTAGCTGACTGTCTGGAAAATTCATTGAAATTTTTCACAGTCTCACAGGATATCAGAGGTTGGAAGGGACCTCAAGAGATCATCAGGTCCAACCCCCCTGCCAGAGTAGGATCACTTAGGGATGTCTGCACAGGAATGCATCCAGGTGGGTTTGGAAAGTCTCCAGAGAAGGAGACTCCACAACCCCCCTGGGCAGCCTGTTCCAGTGCTCTGTCACCCTCACTGTAAAGGGCTTTCTCCTCATGTTGAGGGTGAAATCTGCTATGTTCAAGTTTGACCCCATTGTTCCTTGTCTTACCACTGTGAACCACTGAAAAAAGCCTGGCCCCCTCCTCCTGACACCCACCCCTCAGATATTGATAGACATTGATCAGATCCCCTCTCAGTCTTCTCTTCTCCAGACTAAATAGCCCCAGTCTGAGGCTCTCAGTCTCTCTTCATAGGGAAGATGCTCAAGTGCTAATCATGGATGATTAGGGGACTTGATTTTTAGTCAAGTAAAAAAAAAAAAGAATTAATCCCAAACCATTGCTTTTAGCATCTAAAAACAAACAAACAAAAAAACAACAACAACAAAAAAAAAAACCCCCTGTGTTGATGTACTGCTCTGGAGTGTTATAGTCTGTCCAGCCTGTGTGTGCAGGATCATGAATGTTCTTCAGCTGCCTCCTCCCTTGAAGTAACATGTTACCCACTATTTGTACAGTAAGAATTACAGTATTACCATTCCATGTAATGACAGTTGACAAAGCACAAAGCCAGTCAAAATTAAAGTATGATATTCTGGAAAGCAGGTGCTGCAGTTAATAACTAGGTCTGTTGGATGAAAGCGTATGAGGAACTGGGAAGAATTTAGATGCCATTAATGAGGACATGAAAATGTCTACTGAGTGGAAAGAAAAAAAAAAAAATCTACAGCAGTAAGCCATAAAAGAAAACTAAATCAAGATAGTGACCTTTTATGTAAGTGGGACCAGAAATATATTCAGTATCCATCTGAAACTGGGTATGAAAAAGAATGAGTTGCCCAGGAATATAATTCTTATATGAATAATACACTGCATTAATAAAACATACTACATGCACAAAATGCAACAAGAACAGAAGACTTGGTGCTGGCACAAGACTTTGTATAAACTCAGTGAGATCTAACAAAATATTTACGTGGGAAATGAATAAGCTGTGTACAAGTAGCTAATCTACATATAATCTACTCTTCATGTAACCTCCCTCTTTTCCTCCTTTGTGTTACAAGCAGTGTCTGAATGCTTGCCCTGACCTGCTGTGATCTTGAGCAACTCACATCACCTTACCTGCTTCTATTTCCCTATCAGTACCACAAAAATAGTAAATCTTTCCTGTCTCCAGGTCAAATTGTGAGCTGAAGCAAGATGTGCCAAAATATTTTGCACCACTGCAGTAACACAAAGTAGCCATAAACTTGCTCTATGGCTAAGTTTGACTGATGTGTCATTGAACAAGTGTAAGCTATCCAGAGTAAACCATAAGCAATAGATAAGCAAGATAGTTTTTGCTGTGTGCTCTTACAAACCTCTGCCCTCAGTCTGGCATAGCCCATAAACTTCTATGCAAGAAGTCATGCTGTCATACAAGAAAGTCAGCTGAACTCATTTTCTCTCCATGTAGTTTACCTTTTCCTCAAGACAATTTCTTGTCATTTGTGCCTTCATGCATTTTCAACACTATACTTGTGCAGGCAGGCTGCCTGTTTGACAGAATCTGCCAGGTCAGTGAGCACTTGATGTTGCACTTCTGAATTTGTGAGTGCTCCATAAGTCATCATTTTAGAGGGGGGAAGATGGAAGAGTTTAATTTTGCTTGGCCTTTTAAACAAACTTCACATGAACAGGGAGCAGCCTGCTCCATCAGGAGCTGGGTAGGCAGTCCACTATTCAGTGCATCAGCTGCAAGACTATTCCATCAATCAAATGCAGATTTGGTTAATCTGCAAGCTAACTTCCCAGAGTTCAAAGTATTTTGGGAAATAATGAAACACAATTGTGCACATCTTTGATTACAACAGCAAATACAGATCCTTCTTTCTTACCAGGAGACTGAAGTAACACAAAGCACATACAACACAGCGTGCTCACTGAGAGCACTGGAGGAGCCAGGAGCAGGAGGGAGCAAGCTCAGAACTGTCTTAGACCACCTTGCTGACAGTGTTGCTCATAGGGTCATAGAGCAGCTCTAGCCCTTGCCCTACCCAGGTTAAGATAGGGAAGAAGGATGATGCTGAAGGCAGTGCTTTAACTTCACCACACTGAAAACTCCTACCTGTTGCTTGTAGAATTATTTTTATGCTTCCAAATTTCGTAAATGCAAATAAACAGTATAATCTTAAGCTTTGTTTGATTTCTTTTTGATTTTTTTCCCAGACTAAGCTATTAAGATGTTACAGACACTCAAACCCAGAAATTACTAGTGGCAAATTGTAATCAACAGGGATAAAGATACAAGAGACACTTTTAAATGTTTCACTGCATCTATGAAGTCACTTCATTAGTCCTTTCTCAACACATTTCAGAACACAGAGAAAATGCATACTGAGATGATGAGTTTTTGGAGCATGTTTTGGCTAAGTTTGCTCAGAATAACTGCAGATCTTCTGGACCTAGAAGAGGAAGCTAAAATAGATTCCTAGAAATGCCCTATTAGCCTTTGAAAATTAGACAAATTAATGTTGATTGAAAAGCAGATTTACATTTTGTGTGGAAGTGAGTTCCCTTTGATCATTCATGTCCTTTGATAAGCAGAATTTCCTGCAATTCCCCTAAATAAGAAATTCACTGCATTTTCCATCTTCCATGCTGTCTGTTCCAGCAGATTTTAAAACTCCAGAATTCCCTTTTGGAAAGGGAAAAAGGAAGAACGAATCAGAAGTGGTTCCTTGTGCAACATAGCAATTCAGAAATCCTGGAAAAGAAAAGACTCACATCAAAACAACTAACCTTTCCACATGCTATTTTCCAACCTGACAAAATTGGTGAGGTATGGGCTAAAATTTATTTTGGCATGTCATCATAATACTAAAACTAGTTTTGGGTTTTTTTTTTCCTGCTCCCACCATACTCAGAAGTCTCGTGGCTTACTTACAGTTTACAAGCTGAAGGTAGCACAGAAGATACTTAGTAAATACACAAAGTTGACTCAGAGCAGATTCTGATTTGGGGTATTAAATGGTATTTGTAGAAATTCACAAACCCCACTGCTCCACAAGGGCCAATGACTGCAGATGCTTGGCATCAGTGTAGATGTATATAAAGCTGTATTAAAGACTGCAATGTGAAATAGAAAATGTGGGTAGCTGTCCTCTACAGAAGCAACAGTCAGAGCAGAAGAATATCCTTCCCTGTGCCTGTGAAGCATGCAGTAAGCCACTGCAACCTTAGTAGTAGTAATACCAGTAACAGCCTCCACAGATACCCTCTTTGATGGTAATTGGCAAAAAGTTCTCCCAAACTGACAGATACAAATTTTTCCCAAGTAATTTGGATTTCAGTGGCATTTGTTTTGGACTAGTCAATATACTGGGAACTGAGAAAACAAGCATGATGATGCCTTTGAAACAGCTCCTCAGCAGCACTGAGTGGGATGATACAGTACTGAACATCTTACTGTACACTGCTAACTATCTGCTACTGTTCAACTTGCACTCCCAAATACCCTGCCTTTGCTGCATTGCATTAGCACACTGCAAGAATCCAAGCTGAAGTCAAAAACCCAGGGCACATCTTTAAAGCTCAAAGGGTTTGGGTACAGGTTCTCTCCATGAGTGCCTCGTTTTCATAAAGTCCTGTTAACACTCTCATGAAGCAGACAATGAAATTGAAACTTGTGAGAAGAGATGCAGCAGATGGTTTATGATGATGGTTTATGACTATGGAATACACTGCCCAAAAGGATTAAAGGGTATTTAAATGTAGATCAAGGCTCATCTTATTATTTTAGCTTTCTCTTGAAAGCTATTTTCATAAAAATAAGTATTAAGAAAAATAGTAATAAACAGAGCCGAGATTAAAAGAGAAAAAGAAAAAGCAAAGGAAAAAAGAAAACCTGGCCGTCTGTGTTGAAAATGGTTTGTTAAACTAAACAGATTACTAGTCTGACCTATTTACCTCCTTATAGATGAACTCTTGTGATCCTGATCCTGGAGAAAGACTGGAAAAAAGGCACAAAGTCCGTTTTGTTACATAGTCATGAGCAGCAGACAAAGGGCGAAAGATAAATTGTCTTTGCTGGCTCTGCTGAGTCTTAGCAAGACCACTCCAGTACATTAGTGCTGGATATACTTAGAAACATTGAGAGATGGCACATAGGACCTTGAAGCTGAGGATTTAGCAGAAGGGGGAAAAAATAATGGAAGGATTTAAATGGATTATGTGGGTGATGGGACTGAGGCAGAAAGAGGTGGAGATAACTTTAGCAGTTCCAGTAAATAAGAAGAGGTAGAGATGATAAATGGAGCCCTGAAGCCTCCACAGATTACATTATCTGGGTGGGAGGCAGGTGTGAATTACTGGTGAAGTGCAGGGACTAAAGGGATTTTTCTTTTTGCTGGTGTAAGATAAGTTCCCCTTTATAGGATCAAGAAGGCTGGAAGAGACCTCAAAGATCATCGAGTCCAACCTGTCACCCTAAACCTCATGACTATCTAAACCATGGCACCAAGTGCCACGTCCAATCCCCTCTTGAACACCTCCAGGGATGGTGACTCCACCACCTCCCTGGGCAGCACATTCCAATGGCCAACCACTCTCTCTGTGAAGAACTTTCTCCTCACCTCCAGCCTAAACCTCCCCTGGCACAGCTTGAAACTGTTTCCTTATGTGAGAGGGTCACAGTGGTGGAAATGCTTGGAGCAGTATCTACCCATACACATATTGTCTAAAGACTGGGGAGTAATTCTCAATGTGAAAAGAGAAGGAACCTTTACTGTCTCACTAGAGACTCAAGTGAAGCAGAAGGATCAACCTTGGCATACACAGGAAAAAGTCATTAGTCACCATGCCGAAGACAATCTTGCTGTAGTGGGAAGGACTGAAAGTAGTGTGAAGACGACTGAGGAAGCTGCCTGTAGACCAGAGAGACATGCTGCAAATGTTGCTAGAAATCAATTACATATTCATGGTGTCAACAGGCTTTCCATCTCACTGCCAAGACTTCCATTTCAAAATACTTTTGCAAGTATTTTCAAATCAATCTGTATTTCTCAAGTGGTAAGAACCTGTTTGGTGGCTCTGACTCCGTTATCATATCTACCATGTCTTGCTACAGTTTTTACCATGACTTTATTTGCTTCCCCTTTGACCACTAATCAAGAGGGTAATCACTCTTACCCTTACAGTAAATCAAAATCAACAGCTTAGAGCCAGGTTTATCAGAAGCTCTGTCAGAATTTGTCAGAAAAATAGAAAATAAAGTCAATGACTTTCTAATTAAGAATGACAAATTATGTCTCTATATTAAGCCACTATATTAAGTCCCCATGTTAAGACTAATTAATGTCATTGCCACAATAGGGAAAAAAAAAAAAGGCAGTAATTGTTTCCTTCCTTTGACAAGCACTCCAGATTTCAGAACTTGTTGAAAGTCAAGCAGGCATTTTGTGCTGTGCACGTTAAGGAAAGTTTACTGGCTGTTTTCAAGGAGTTTCAGACTCATTTGTATTTTCTCTTGCACTATATGCACAGCAGTAAATTCAGTGGAAGAGGATTAAGTGTTTTACTACCAATTCAGAGCCTTATTACTGGAGGTAATATCATTCATGCGTATCAACTGCTTTGTAATCCTACTGACAGAAAGCAAAAGCAGATGCAAGTAGTATAGGAGCACGGTGGTGATTGCAGTGGTTGTCCCAGCATTGTCATCCAGTGAGACTCTATGCTCTCATTTCACAGAAGTATTTTCAGTCACTTCATACTTACATTGTCTTCCTGTTTAAGCCATGAACCTTAACCATATACAGGGGCTGGGTGCCTTCTGGAGCGTTTTGATGCGTTCTCAGAGGGTTACAACCGCTAAATCCCCCACTAGCTCGTGAAGTAGCTAGCTTGGGTTTTCTGAACACTCCTTGCAATCCACCCACACCATGAAGAGTAATTCCCTCCACGTGAAATCAAATTATACTTAATGGGAAAATTTAATTATGCCATGGCAATGGGTAACTTTTGGAATGCCATGGATTTAGATGGATTAATCAGATGCTCAGGAGGTAGGCGGCTGATATTGAAAAGGCAAAATTTGTTTGTGCTGCATATACAGACAGTTCTGAAACTGCCAGCCAAATCAGAAAGGAAGGATTTGCATTGGTGCTTGTAATGAGAAGTAGATTAGTAGAAGCTGTGCAGTTCAAAACACAAAGCAGAACCAATCACCGTTCTGAGCCAGGCAGAAGAGCGCAAGAACAGCGCAGGTTTTCAATAAGCACAGCAGCACTACGTTCTTACTGACAGCTTCAGTATTATCTCACCATAAATGTATTGCAATTAGTTGGGTAATCCATCTTTCTGAGGAGCATTATTAATTATATTAGAATTGCAATCAGCTCAGGAAAACAGATTTCTAAATACACTGAAGCCAATGCCTGTTTCTATAGACAGCATCTGGGAGAAGGCACAAGTGGAGTTAAGACAACACCACACAAGTATTTCAGGAACCTCGATCCAGGTTTTCCTGAGTTTATGTCTGAACTAGAACTGTTTCCAGCTCCACAATAGGGCCAGACCTCAGCATAAAAGCAGTCCCTGCCCTGGAGCAGGCAGCCAGGGCAGGACGTGGCTGAAACTGCTGCAGGGAGAGCACAGCGACAGCAGCCTCATGAGATGGAGGCAGAGGAGTGTGTATATAATTATATTCCTGTTCTGATTATATAGCCAGATGACTCAAACACATGTTGCTGCTGTTCCTAGGAGCATAGAAAATTTAGACCACACCAGCCACCACCAAAAAAATAAAAAAGAAGAAAAAGAAAAAAGAAATATAATGGCTGTCATCACGCTGGTTTGTAAGCAAGACACATTGTCACCTTCAGGAAAATCCACTTCATTTAGAAAAACATCAATGTGACATTTTCATTTAGTCTTAACAACTGTGTGATTATTAATTACAGCAGCTACAGAAGCAAAATCCCAGGGAAGCTGGAATCTCAGTTGTATTCTTTACAGTTGCCAGGTACTTTTGGATTACTCTACCCAGAAACAGCCATCACCACTACAGAAATTCTGTCACAGCTACTGAAAATTCTTCTGTCAGGCTTAAACCCAAGAATTACAAAGAGCATTTCTATGCAAAAATGTCGTGTTGTGACACTTCAGCTTAGTCAAATGACACCCTGAATTTGTCAATATATTGAACATACAAACCAAATAATATTGTTCAGCGTTGGACTAAATCCTGACGAGTTAATAACTAAGTATGGTTCTCATTGTCAGTGAGTTACAAACTTATATTGCTAATAGCATCTATGCTAATTTAAATCTGCTTTCTCCTATTTAAGCTTTTGGTACTTCAAATATTTAATTTAAATTAGTGAAATCAAAGTAATTTTTGTTTGAATCAGTTTAGGATTGCTTGAAACGTACTCCTTGCAATTAGGAAACCCTCCCTTTTCTGCAGGCTGAGGGAGATGAATTCAAATTGTCAAGCACATAATACAAATTTTTTTTTCCATGGTTTGTTTTTCAGAATTATAGGATACTTTGAAAGGAAGAAGGGGTTCTGATGCATTCCAAATTTGTCAATATTTACACTTACTGTTAGTTTTGTTCTTTCTGCTGATGAAACAGACTGCATATTTAGAGTAGAAGTGGAAGCAAAAGGGGATGGTGTAACTTCCAAGTATTGACATAATGATACAGATTACAGAAGGCAAAGGTAAAAGTGGATGAAAAATGGATGAAAAATGGATTAAGCTACACTTATCATGCTCAGCATAGTGGTCTGAAAATACAAAAAGAAATACCATAAATGCCATTTTTTTAATAAAGGTTTCACATTAAAATTGACATTTTTGAGATCTCTTTGTGGTGTTAATTTTGAAGAATGGCAGCATTAGCCTAAAGTAACCTTCAGTTAACTTTAAAGCTTCCATTTAGGTATTTTAGATAGGCTGCTGAAACCTGGCTCTTTCTGCTTTAATCCTTACTCAGATGTCCCTCTGAGTGTTGTAGTTTCACAGAGTGCTGTTGAACTACCAGTGCCTTTGAAGCTGAACATGAGGCTCATACATAAGGTTTTGGACCTGGCTGCATACCTTGAGCAGCTCTGCACATATTTGCCTGTGGAGAAGCATCTAGGAATTGGAAGCACACATGTGCATTTCTGCCAGAGGAAGCTATGTGCAGGCAGACAATGAATGCATGCTTATCTACCAAAAAAAAGAGAAGGTGATCTGTGAAAGGATACCTGTACTGCAGATACTATGGATGAATTAAACACCTATTAAATTCTGATCCTTGAAGCCAAACTGTTTTTATTTTGGTGTTTAGTATATGCAGCTATTCAGATTTGTACATACTAAATACACTCAGATAAAATGCTATGAATCTTCATCGAAATGCACAACCCTTTAAAACTTCACTTAATATCAGATTTGTTCTGTTATGGTCTATTAACAATACAAATAGGAAGAGTCTGCAGGCTGCTTGGCAAAGAACAAAAGAACATGAACCAGCAAATCTTTGGTTAAGAATGAGGGCCCATTAACATGCCCACATCAGCACTGTGAAACTGAGAGAAGTGTAGAAGCCAGCAGTCAGAGAGCACCAAGACTCCTTTGTTAAATAGATACTGGTAAGCAGGAAGTGCTGTGGGTGTGCACTGCAGTAAGGCATGATACAGCACTGCAGCACCAAGAGCAAGGACATCTTTGAAAGCCATGGGGATAGAAAGGCTGTGACTGCTATTAGGAGTCTAGGCAAGCATTTTGAGGAGTTATACACAAGCCAAACACAGGAATCTCTGGGGCTTGTGGTCACAAAATGACAAGCAAGTTAGCTACGAGGGTGTCTGGGCAAGAGCAGCATGCAAAGGCTGTTTGTATTCTAAGGGTCTTTGTAGTCAAAAAAAATTGAGAGGGGAGAAAAAATTAGGAAGCCTTGATAAGGAAATGTGAAGTCTATACTAAAGGACATGAATAGATTTGCAAAGCTTTGTTCTAAAGGTGAAAAGAATTATGGTTAATAATAGTAAGAAGCAGGATCCTGGAATAGGGAAATTTAATTACAACACCAATTATACACTCTGTAAAGAGTTCTAGGACATGGAAGACAGGACAGCAATGAAAAGGAGGACAGTGTAAGCTTTAATTAAACACAGAACATGGAACTGGCCCTCTAAATCAATCATTATATCTAGGAGGCAAGGAAGGATAAGTGCAGAGCTGTGTAAATGTGTGAACAGGATTTTGGGTAACAGCCCTGCAGATTTCTCTGAGGAAAATACTTTGACAGATGCCGAGTGGGTCTGCTTCTCCTTATGCTGAACCCAAAGGCAACACAAAAAAAATTAAAATTACTTCATGGTATCCAAGAAAAATTCTAAAAGAACTCTTGATGTGTAAGGCTCAGAGTTTATTTTTTTCTCCAGGTCTAGAGTTGAGGTATTGGAAAGAAAACAGAGACTAATGGTCTAATTCAGAGAAAACTTCAACACTACTTTTGGCAATTCAGAACAGTTTTCTTCCCATGTAAAGACTAACTCTCTTGCTCTAGTTACACACTTAACCACAATTAAAGCATTGATTCAACTCTTCATGCAGTTTAAATGTGTCTACATCTATAAACATGAGCAGGAACACGCTTACTTGACTTCAGCCAAGCATAGTCCACTGCCCTTAGTGATAAGTGGTCTGAAACGGCAGTTTGCCAGAAGAAAGTATGCTTCCTGTGTGCAAAAATCACATCTGAACAGAGTTCTCAGTGATAAACCATCCCTGAGTCTTTTCAGGTGAGCTGACAAAAGCATTTATTTTTAAACTGTGGAACACCAAGTTCTCAATGCTGACATTTGAAAATGCCTATCATTGAAGTGGCAGGAAGACAGTGAAGGTTTGTTATTTGCTAGTCAGCTCTTTGCATCTCACTGGTTTATGGAGTAATATCCTATTCAGTAATTTTTGTGAACCTTGTCCTAATATAATGTGACAACCACACCATCAGAAACAGCCAGTGGTCCATGACTCGAGGACATCAACCATGACAGGAACAGACTTTGGACAACAAAGCACATGAGACTAAGACAAGACAAAATAGTTCTAGTGATGACAGCAGGAGACTAGACAGATCTTATGAGATACACACATCCTTAAATCTTTCAGAAGATAACCTCTATATTTAAGGTTTTATATGTGAGCCAACATTGCCATACCACTATCTGATGTTGGATACTACAATTTCTTTGTTGACTCACATGTCTGGTTGGCTGCTCAGTGTTGATATGCATGTTTAATTCATGGGAAGGAGAAATTATCTGGACACAGATTTAAGGTTAAAAACCTGCACATTTTCCAAGAAAGTATTCTATAACACATTACATTGTAGAAAAAAAAATAATTGAGAAACCAGTCAAGTAATTCTGCAACATGCTCAAGGCTTCTTTTAAGCCTTGATAAGTATTCCTGGTTACTGGAGAAAAAGGCTTTGAATCAAATGCCTGGAATCAAATCAGTCACAACATTCCTGCAGCCTTTGAAGCATCAGAGTGGAAGATGGGAATGAAAAATGAAACCTCAGAAAATGAGTTACCCTCTTCCAGTCATCGGAAACCCCTGCATCTACTTTGTCCCAGTTGTGCTGGCCTGCACAGACAATGAGTGAAGCACACTGAGGAGTCCCCTGGTACAGACAACCATAGACATGTCACATCTAAGTTACAATGATACATCTTTTAGATCTTTATTTCTACTCATGTGATGGCACAGCTGTACTGGTATCTGCTGTCTTCCACAAGCATTTATCATGCTCTTTGAAAAAGTTTCTTCTTTCAAACCTTTTTATTCCCCCCCCACTCCCCCACTATGGGGAATGGAACTGGAATGCAAAGCTATCACCTCTGGTCAGAGCAACAGCTCTGGGTCACTCTGAAGTGGCAGAGACCTACATGATTTAGCAAATGTGGAGTAGATAACTGCACTTGAATTACTGGAACTGGAAGAGAAATCAGTTTTCTATGGCTATGCTGCAAACAGAATAATTAAATGTTTCCCCACCAGCTAGACATTCATGTCTTGTGTGAGCTATCTGGGGTTGAATTCATGCCCTAGACCTTGCTTCATCACAGTCACTAAGACTTCATTTGCTGTGTCTGCCAAACCTGCAAGAACTTTGTGTTTCTAGAGCTATTGCTCTTCCACCAGATCTGATACGAAGTGGTAAACGATGGATTTGAGGCAGGCATTAAGATTGTCATGTTTGTCTTTGGAGGCCTCCTCAGGAAGAAAGTACCTATGTTCAGAAATCCAGTTCCTCTTGACAAGGCAAGCAGCAAAACCAACTCCCCAGATCCAATGTCAATAAAGTATCTGTAGATAAGGCTGGAGAAACAAGTAATTACATAATATCAAGCCACCATCCAGAGATACCTGACCTACAGCCATGGGTAGAAGACTGATAGAAGCATTTAAAAGAACATTAGTTTAACAATTGCTTCATTTTCTCCACTTGAAAATGAATATGTAAGTTAAGTGATTTGCTCTGAAATAATTTTTTAATGTGATTTACTGGCTTGGCAAGGGTTCTTCAGATAAATATCCTTAGATCTCTACATTTTCGGGGTTTGAAGGCTACACTTAAATCTTTTGATTACTTTTCCCCCTGGAGAACTGAATCCACTCCTTATTGTGTGGCTTGTGAATTAAGCCTCTATTATGACTATTAGATTTCCAACACCCTCATTAGACATGACAGTTTCTTTTCTCCTCTTTTCTAGCAATAACCAAACTAATTCTACCAAGAGTATTATCTAATGACATTATGTGAAATACAGCAGTGGAATGAGCTTGCTAAATCATTTTAAATAGGTTAACTGTCATAAGTCAGCCTCCACTAGTACAGTGCCACCTGTGTTTTAAGGGTTAAAGAATGAGTCAAGACTACTTTCTACCAAGGAAAAGCCTTGTACCAGCTGTGTAGGAACTCATAAGAATAATTACATTTCTCTGCCTTGACCCTTTGCATAGCACAGGACAAAGTATTTCAAAGTATTTTACACCAATTTTGTTACATTTAGCTGAATAATTTTTAAAAAAATATTTTCTTTCAATTTGTTTTAATGTCTCCAATCTCCATTGCTAATAGCCTGAGGTTTATGAGTTTACTTGCAGGGACAGGTGATTTAATGCTATTACATGGTGCAAATCCCATTTCCAGGATGAAAAGAATCCCCAGGAAATAGCATAAAATTCCCTTCCTCCTTTCCATTTGTCCTGTCTTGTTCCTGCAGCAGTGTAAAGTTTCACTTTTCACAAGTATATCTGAGAACAGCTACAAACACATAAGAAATGAATTAAGATTGCACACTCACATATGATTTAGAAGTTATGCATCTCCAGTACTTGAACTCTTTTCTACCTTCCTGGGGCATACTAGAAAGCCCACTGGAAAAGCAATCCAGAAAAAGTATTTTCAGATTCTATAAAAAACTCATATCAGAGAACAGATTTTCTTCTCTATCTGCAGAAGCAAATTTGGAACATGACAACTGCACTTGAAGTATGATTTTAATCATCTTTCTGGCAATAAATTGTAGTATGCTCTACAGGTGGTTCCAACTGAAGTGGTGTAAAGCATTATATACTTAGAACTGTCAAAGCAGGCTGTTAGGCCTTACTTCTACCTCAAATTTAGAGTAATTTAAGAATTTAAATGTGAGAATTGGAAGAATGCAACAGAATGCAAGTTAATCAACTGGGCTTTTTCACTAACAGTATCAATAAGTAATTAATAGAACAGATTTTCAGATGTACCCTTGTGAGTCATTTCCAGCTTCAGAGATCATACTGAATGGCTTAAATGAAAGGATCAAATTAAACATCTTTTACAAGATACTTCTTATCCTTGGTCAGTCAAGATGTCAAACACAACTTCATTCAGATTTCTAAAAAATCAGACTTTTTAAAAAGCACTTTTCTTGAGTTGGAATTTTGTCATGGGTAATAAATTAAGAGCCACAAACTCTTCCAAGCAGTCATGTGCAAGAGCACATTAAGAGCAAGGAAGACATCTTAATTTTTTTTTTATGCACCAGTAAAAAGAGAGGCTACAAAACCTAAAAAAAAAAAAAAAAAAATTACTTCTAGACAGATCTCAAGGGTTTGCATTTCTGTATCCTGTTGAGAAGGAGCACAGGCAAATCACAGCCTCAGTCCATGTTCAAATAATCACTAGAAGGGTTGACTCCTGACAGTCGTATCCTGTACATGATGTGAACCAGATGCAGGTGTATTAGCCACTTATTTCAAAAGAATAATTAGGGTTTTCATACTCCATGTTTTCTGAAAATTATGTAGAATTTAAAAGATACAAGGGAATTCCAAGTGGGCCCAGGAAAATTGCTTTTCCTTGTTAGTGACCTTCTTGCTCTGGAGTTGCTGTAAATCCCATCAAACCCTTGTTTAAACTTCTGCCTTCCAAAGTGCTCTTGCAAATGTAGTCTTTTATTTCCAACAATGCCTGGCTGAACTATCAATGATTAAGCTCTTTTTAAGTGAGCATTTGCTCTTTAACAAAATTACTGTATTCAGAAGACAGGAGGTATTCCTCACTGAGATTACTACCTTTTGATTACCAAAATTGCTGATGTATCTCAAAAAAGCCTTTCACATGAACAACAGTCAGATTACTTTTCCCAAAGCTCTGTCTGGGAGGTTGAGGAGGATTGATTATATATCATAAGGCACCACCTCTAATTCTTTGGCTGCTTGAATCTATCCTGTGAAATCAGCAAATTAGCAAGAATTACTTTAATTACATCTCAGAGGACAACAGGAGGCACAACGTGCTCCTTCTCTGACCCTACTTGTGGGGCTGTAGCAGAAGCAAGGAGAGCACACAAGCAGGAGACAAAAATCACTCCTGTAGACCTCCTATATACACTGTCAGGGCATGGGAAGGATGAGCCCTTGGGTTGCTGTAGCTCTGTATGCACAGAGCAAAGTCAACCCCTTCCTGACAGTCACCAAAAGCATCAGGTCTTCTCTTTCCTGACAGAAATATTCTAGGCAGGGAATGATGCAGTTAGCCAATGACAACCTGGTTTGGTAGGTCCTCCAGGTTCAAACAGCAGAGATAAGCATCTCAGTGCTCATTCCCCACTCCACTGCTGAAGCCCCTACCTCCCAAGGCCATGGCTTCCCTCTCTGCCAGCTACCTTGCAGCAGTTGTTTTTTGCTGATGACATGGCTGTTGCCTTTTCAGGCGTGCTGCAAAGGGGTGACACAGCTTGGGGGGCTGGGTGCTGATGGGAGGCACAGGTGGCTCTGTATCTGCATCTACATCACAGGAGTCACCAGGCACTGCTCTGTTGGCTTCCAGCTTTCTTCCTTTGATCCGATTACCCCAAATCCAAATTAGAAGCAGCTTTCCATATGTTGACATACTGTGCAAGGAGTGAGATCTTCCAGGGGAAGGACTGGTGGCAAAGGCAAAGTGCAATCATACTATTCAAAACATGTGAGGAATGAAGTAATATGGCCCATTCCTCCCACTCCTCACAGGCTTTCATCAGAACTGCAGCCAGCTGAAGGCATTGATGTCAGGCTGCAGTCTCCTTGGAAGGTAGTCCAAAAAGCAGGGAAATCACTTACAGAAGAATTAAAGCCTGTTATAAACCTCAGCACTCTCCAGTCCAAGCACTTTTAACTTTTTTTGGCAGCCTTTGCTTCCTAACTGAAATAAGCTCAGATATTTTCCCCTGGGGAATTTGGAGAGAGACACTCACTGTAGATGTTATCATCTGGTTGTACTGTCTAGTGAAACACAATCATTTACCACAGGTATGGGTTTAACAAGGAACAAGTTCTTTACCATGAGGGTGATGGAACAATGGAACAGGTTGCCCAGGGAAGCAGTTGAGGCCCCCAGTCCTGGAGATATTCAAGGTCAGGGCAACCTCATCTAATGGAGGATGTTCCTGCTCACTGCAGTGGGGTTGGACTAGATGACCTTTGGAGGTTCCTTCCAACCCAAACTATTCTATGTCATTTACTGGTTAGCCTCTTCCTTAATGGAAAAAGGGTCAAGCCATGACTGAAGTTCTATGGTAGGAATACACTACTTGGACTTTCCACATACTAAAAAATTCAGGTCAATGGCAGCCAGTCATTTGGCATTCTGCTTTCCCATTTACAGCAGAGTACAGCAGCTTTCCAAATCCTATTGTAAGTGTTCAGCATTCCCTGTATGCCTTCTATTCCATCTGTCGTGGTTATAGAATCATAGAACGGTCTGCACGGGAAGACACCTCCACTTCCCTGCCACAGGCAGAGACACTTTCCCACTAGACCAGGTTGGTCACAGCACCATCCAACATGGCCTCAAATGTTTCCCAGGATGGGGCATCCACAACCTCTGAGTGACCTGTGCCAGTGTTTCACCACTCACAATAAAGAATTTCTCCCTAATACCCAGTCTAAATCTCCCCTCTTCCAGTTTAAAGCCATTGCCCCTTGTCCTATCACTACACTCCCTAATACAGAATCCCTCCCCATCTTCCTTGTAGGCTGAGTATTGACAGGGTGCAATAAGGCCTCCCCAGAGCCTTCTATTCTCCAGGATGAACAACCCCAACTCTTTCAGCCTATTCTCATGGAAGAGGTGCTCCAGCCCCCTGAGAATCCCTGTGGTCCATCTTGGGACCTGCTCCAACAAGTCCAAGATGTCTGACAATTGATTTTTTTTTTCCCCCCCCATTTATCTACTTTCAACAGGACAAAGAGCATTACCTGGGTACATTCATGAGACTGAGTGTGACATCTCCAAAAAAGCAGAACATACAGCACCCAAGACTGCTGCAGCAGTAAATACACAGCATAGGTATCAGGACTCCAAAGCCCTCTCTGATCACACACCTCTCTCTTACTCATACAACACTGAGTCAGCCCCACATCATGAAAGAGTTCAGCCACTATTTACAGAAACAACATCCTACAATTTTATGAGTTCCAGGTTTAAAACTTGTGTTTTAAAAACCACAAAGTAAATTTGATTTCTGAACCTCCCTGGCTCCTTTTCAGAAAATCTGCCTAATGATGTCCCGTTGAGGAACATCTTGAAAGGAAACCATGTTTGCAATACACTTTCTGCATGTGTTTGTGCTAATCAACCATCTGCATTCACCATCTAGAGATTTTTATCTCTCAAATTCTTTTATCTTATGGTTTATTCAGATGAGCAAATGATAACATTCACCTCTGAACTTTGGTTCTTTTCCCATGAAGCATTATACCTACAGAAGGTTTTCAATAACTCTTGAGTATGATTCACCAGTTCATGACATCCATAGATCATTACTTCTTACAGCAATTAATGGGCATAATTTTGTTCTACATTAGCAAATGCAAGTCAAAGAAAAACAAAACAAGACACACACAGAATAAAAGAGATCTTAAAGCTACCTGCTTCCAGACAGAAGTTTGGAAGATCTCCAGTGGAACCTTGATTTAATTCAAGTACTGAAGACTGCACAACTTGGGTTGCTGTTTTGCTCTTTCATAAAAAGTAATGCCTTCAGCCTGACCTTAGGAAAAAAAGAATAAAATAAAGAAAGCAAAAATCTAAACAGACTTTTGTCCTTTAGAATACAAATAAACAAGCTTTTGTAAGTTGTGATTGTTTTTCTCATCAGTCAGTCTCACATTTAGAAGTAATCAACAAAGCCATAACTTTCCCTTTGATGCCTTAGAGTGGGAAGAATAATGATATCAACAAGAATTTGATCTTGTACTCATCAACAGTTGGCTTTATGTGGTTTGAGTTTGCCTTCAGTACACTCCAAGATGAGATCCAAAGAGTCACTGCTGGGAGCTGCAGAATTCAAATAGCGTGTGGATTCCAGAAAGCTCTTCCTCATGCCAGTAAAGAAAGATTTTTTCCCAAAGCAGCAAACGGCACATGGCTGTTCACTTGCAGGATCTGTCAAGGTTCAAGTGACTAAATTGGACTGTAGGATTTATCACCTTGAACATCAGGGAAACCTTGCTCTGATTTGAGTTTGTTTATAAGGTCTTTTTTAAGGAGTCACACTGATTGAAGAGGTCAGATATTAGCCAAAAAAACTTCAAAAAATAATATTACTCTTTTTTTTGTACTCTAAGAGTACAAAATAGTACTCTTCAAGATGGAACAAACAAAGCCATGTTAAAAACATTCAGAGACACTGATGTGCACACTGTCACACAGAAGAGTCATCCTCCATCTAATTAATATTTACTTTTACTGTATCTTCAACTATCCTCCCTGAAATCCTTAACCATTGAAGACAATCTTATGCAAACAGAAGAAATCTCAAGAAATCCTGCATTTTTCAGATGGGTTGCCCCTCTAAGCCTGAAAGACCTCTCAGGGTCACACTGAGATTGCATCAGGACTTTGAGTTTGCCACTTACTTTAAAAGAATAGCAGACCTCAATCCAAACATGAAGTACCAGCAGTTCACCTCCCAGTTTCAGTTGCTGGAGCTTACCCACATGTAGGTCAGTAAGTGCCTTGCTTCCTGAAGGAGCTGAGAAGAAATGATGCAACAACTTCCCATCCAGAGGGCAAACCCAGGAACTTCCAGAAACAATTCAGCTTGCTCCTCCAGGCATACCAAGCAAAAACTTGGGAAGAGCCTTGGAAGTATACACCCCTGTACCACTGCTCAGAGCAGGACTAGGGCTGAAATACACCTTGGAGCAAGGGGTTGGTGGAGGTGCCAAGTGCAGCTGCTTGGGTATTTAAGGCCTATTAGTGACCTCAGGGCACCTGCACTTGGTGTCAAAGGTTCCTGGGATAAGGAAGGTGGCCTGCTAATTATATTAATTGTATAAACTTGATGAAGTGAGCCATTCTAATGTGTTCTTGTTTTGTTGTTTGGTTTTGGTTTGGTTTTTTTTCATTTAGGACCACTGTTTAGAGTGCTGTGGTCTTTGCTGCATCCTGTAAGTCTGCTCTGGCCCATCCAGCATCCAGGAGGCAAGCACAAGGAATAAACCATATTTCCACCGAGTCTTGTGGAGAATAAAACACAGACTGTACCTATAACATGAATGTGATGTCCTAATCCTTGTTCTGCCTGATAGGCAATGGCTCATTGAGGCTCCAAGATTATCCCATGCATTTGGTTTTGCCCCTACTAAAATATTCTGGTCTTTTCCAACAACTCCAGCTCTCCAAGGCAATCCTATCCAGTTGATTTTGTCCTTCCAAAATACTCTGGACTTTTCTGTCCATTCCTTTGGAGAAGTGGTTTGACCCATAGATAACCAAGCTGCTATGCTGTCTTGAGGGGTGTAGGGCAGCTCAAAATGGAAGACATTATTTTATTGATTGTTATCTGTTTGTTTAGCATTAGTCTTCAGGAAAACCTCCTGGTGCTCCCATGGATTAAGTAGAGGCATTCTTTGCTTCTGGCAAAATGTGTACAGAAATTCCCTTCCAACTTTTCCAGAGGTCTAAGTACCCCTCTTAAAACTGTCACTAACTGAATTTTACTGCACAACAGAAATGCTCTTAACCTCCCTCTGTTTACTGCATTGTAATTAAACTTTGTGAAAGACACCCCCCCCCCCCCACCAAAAAAAAAATAGTGAATATGAACAGCTTAAATTTAAGTGGTGTCATTGATGGATGTATTCTCACAAAGCCTTTAAAAGTCTAGATTTTCTTAAACAAGATGCTCGCTCTCTCTGTAATCTTTGGAGGCTTTTGCTTCTTGTTTTGGTAGTGGTTGTTTATGTAGCAATGTTAACTGAGACTTGATCATTCTTCTGATTTTAATTGCTCTTGACATATTTTGTTTAAAATTCCACAGTGCTGTTGTAAGACAGTTTCACTGTAGATTACTGCTTAGTGATATTTTTCCCTGATGAAAACATCACGGTTAGGGGTCTGTTAGGGTCAAATATTTCCTGCTGCAGTTCTGGAAGTTCAGGAACTTCCCACCACATTTGTTAGTATTTTGTTTTCAGATAGACTTCCCACAGTAAAAAAAAAAGAAAGAGAAAGAAAGAAAGAAAAGAAAGAAAGAAAGAAAGAAAGAAAGAAAGAAAGAAAGAAAGAAAGAAAGAAAGAAAGAAAGAAAGAAAGAAAGAAAGAAAGAAAGAAAGAAAAAGAAAGAAAGAAAGAAAGAAAGAAAGAAAGAAAGAAAGAAAGAGGAAGGAAGGAAGGAAGGAGGAAAGAAAGAAGGAAAAAGAGAAAGAAAGAAAGAGAGAAAGAAAGAAAGAAAGAAAAAGAAAGAAAGAAAAGAAAGAAAGAAAGAAAGAAAGAAAGAAAGAAAGAAAGAAAGAAAGAAAGAAAGAAAGAAAGAAAGAAAGA